>NC_050574.1:56185559-56429750 GCF_011100635.1 Trichosurus vulpecula
TTGTATATGTGGGATCTTTTCCCATTTCTATGATCTCTTTGGGATACAGTCCTAGAAGTGGTATTGCTGGATTAGAAGGCTATTATTATAATAGTCCGGGCAATAGGTGATAAGAGGCTGACTAGCGGTGCTTAGAGAAAGGCTTCAAGAGATGTTGTAGAAGGGACTTTAAGAGATCACCAATATGTAAAATTAAAAGGCTTTTGCACAAATAAAACCAATGTAGCCAAAATGAGAAAAAAAGGAAACTGAGGGGGAAATTATAGCAAGTTCTTCTGATAAAAGTCTCATTTCTGAGACATATAGAGAACTGAGCCAAAATAATAAAAAAAAAGAAGCCTTTCTCCAATTGATAGATGGTCAAAGATTATGAATAAGCAGTTTTCAAAGAAAGAAATCAAAGTTATCAATAGTCATATAAAAATGCTCTAAATCATGATTGATTAGAGAAATGAAAATTAAAACAACCCTCAGGTACCACCTCATTCCCATCAGATGAGCTAACATGAAAGGAAAAGAAATTAACAAATGCTGGAGGAGATATAGGAAAATAGGGACATTAATAAACTGTTGGTGGACTTGTGAACTGTTCCAACCACTCTGGAGAATGATTTGGAACTAAGCCCAAGGGGCTATAAAACTGTACCTAGCCTTTGATCCAGGAATACCTCTGCTAGGTCTGCATCCCAAAGAGATCAAAGGAAAATGACCCATATGTACCAAAATATTTATAGCAGCTCTTTTGGTGGTGGCAGCAAAGAAAGAATCGGAAACTGTAGAGACGCTGATGATTAGGGAATGGAAGAACAAGTTTTGGTCTATGAATGTGATGAAATACCATTGGGATATAAGAAACAATGAAGGGGATGGTTTCAGAAAAACCTGGGAAGGTTTAAATGAATTGAGGCAAAAGGAAGTAAGCGAGCAGAACCAGAACAATGGATGCAGCAACACTGTAACAATCATCCACCGTGAAAGACTTAGGAACTCTGATCAATGTGATGATCCCCTTACAACTCCAAAGGACTCGAGATGAAAAATGCTGTCTACCTCCAGGCAGAAAACTGATGGACTCAGAGGGCAGATGGAAGCATATTTTTATTTCTTTTATTTACCTTCATTTTTTGAACATGGCTAATGCAGAAATACTTTGAATGACTTTATAGGTATAATGGGAATCATATTTCTTGCCTTCTCAGTAGGTGGAGGTGGGTGGAAGGAAGGAGAGAACTTGGAACTGAAAATAATCTTTAATAAAAGAGAGATCACCGAGTCCAACTCATATTAGAGGAGAAGAAGCTGAGACCCAGAGAGGGGAAGTAGTAGTTTGTAGTAACAGTCCTATGATTCAAACCCAGGTCCCCTAACTTCAGATGATGAGATCGCATTTCTATAGTGCTTTCAAGATTATTCAAACCAGTAGGATAATCGCACTGGCTACCACTGAAAACATTTGTGTTTTCAGGCCAACTCCTGCTTAATTTAATTTTTAATTAATTCTTTTGCTCTATTTCATTATGCACTCAAATATTCAAATAGATCTGTGATCTCCTCAACTGGACATTCCCTCTAAAAATACAATTCAAAGTCCCCTGCATTCCAGGCCATAGCCAGTCATCTTGACTTTTGTCCTGCCGCTGGACTTCAGGTAGAGAGACTTTGTGAAGCTCTGCCTCACTTAAATGCAGTTCATTCAAAAATCAAGACGTCACCCTCATGATGTCCTTGGTCCTCCTCAAGAATTATCAACAATGACAGCTGCCTCGTAAGGTGTTGTTGTTTATCCTTCATTTTTAAAGAGGACTGATGACATCACTGGCGCCATCTTAACTTGTGCTTGAATTAGATTTAAGTGAGGCAGGGCTGCACAGAGTTGTCAGCCTCACGCTCTCTGTTCCTGAGTCATCAAAGTCCAGTGGCAGGACAGAAGTCAAGATGCCCAGCAATGACCCAGGTTCTTGGCGTCTTTGATGCCTGACCAAGCCACTTTCATGGCCATTGGAAAAAAATGTTCTCATTTACTCCTTCTATCAGGGGAGGTCTTCTCATGCTTGGGGAATCATCACCCTAATTTGCCAATAGCTTTGAGATCTGACGCTCACTCTCAACCTGGTTTAGCCCGTCTGCTGAGATGATTTGCCAGGGTGTGGCTTTTTGAAGCCACGGGTGACAGTTGGGTGAATCGGGTGGACACCAAAGGTGGGAGAGCAGCCCTGAAAAGGGCTCAGCAAGCCCTCCCGGCAGAGATGCTGGTCCTCCTGAACACCCCGTACACCCCACTCTGCAAGGTAGGTAATTCAGCCATCCTGAGCCCTGGTTTACAGATAAGAAAAATGAAGCTCAGAGAGGTCACAAGAGGTCATGAGCCTTCTCCAAGATCACATAGGCACAAAGTGGTGTTCAGTGATCCTAGAAGGAGGAAGCAAACAGAAACATCCCCCTGGGTGACCACTCTCATTTCCTGCCTGGGATTCTGCTCCCTCACCCTCTCCCAGCACTGGGAGTCGGTGGGAAAAGGCGGGGCAGCGCAGGGGTGGGGGACAGAAGGGCCTTCCCCAGTGGCTGTCACCAGCTTACAATCCAGCTATCATCTGTTCCCAGGCAGCAATCTGGGGGCCCTGGCCCCCTCTCCTGCCTCACCTCCCCTCCTCAGTTTTAATGAAAATCAGACACAGCCTTAAAGAGCTACTTAGCATTTCAATACCGTTAATATCCTCGCTGATAAGGGGACGAGGCATATTAGCACACGGCCATTCTTAAACTCTCCCCCCCACCACCCGGACACCCGCACCCCAAAGCCCATCCCCCCTCCACCCCTACCATTTGTTTAAATTTCCACTCAACTCATCTCTTTGCAGTGAGGCCGACTGGTGATAAGGTTATTTTATTTTTTCCTTTAAAAAAATGAGGGCTATTAATGCACTGCTTTTTCTGATAATGAGGTGGCAGAGGGGCTGGCTGAGCTGCCCTCCATAGCACTGACCTGAATCCATCACTTCTTCAGGGCCCGGCTCTGGCCTGGAAAAAGGGTGGAGGCCCTGATGGGCTGTCCCCAGGGATGGGGGTGGTGCTCCTACTGCTGGAGACCTGGAAAATCTTGACAGGGAGGGGCCATTTTGGGGGTTTAAATAGCATATTCTGTACAATAAGCATGGCATGGAGCAAACAAGAAAAAAATGTATCTATATCAAGCCCCTCTTTGGGGATTCCAGACCTAGGGCCGTAAGGGACCTCAGAGTCCATCCAATCCACCTCTTCCATCCCTCACTACAGATTCCATCTCAGAGAAGTGAAGTGATTGGACCAGGGTCAACTAGCTTGCAAGTGTCAGAGGTGGGATTTGAACCCAGGTCTTAAGACTTTGGAGCTCTTGTTGCAACTGCCTCCAAAGCATTGAGGCTCAGAGGTGGAGGGAAAGGGGGAAGGGAACAAGATCTATTTACGCACCTACTGTATTCTTAGCACTGTGCTAAAGGCTTTGCAATCACGTTTGATCCTCATGACAAGGTGCTATTATTCCATTTCATAGATGAGGAAACTGAGGTTTCAGTACTTGCCAAAAGTCACACAGCCACTAAGTAGGGAACTCCAGGTCAGATTTTGCTGCTCCTCAAACCCAACATCTTGTCTCCCATCTCTGTGTCTGTGCAGGTTTTCTTCCATGCCCAGGAGGCCTCCCCCCTCTCCCTGTCTCCAGCTCATGAATTCCACTACTTCCTTCAAGGTTCTGATGGAGCACCATCTCCCAAACCAGGCCTTTCCTCGCCAACCCCCAGCTGCTGGTGGCCGATCCCAGAACCTTATATCTACATTGCATAGATTTTGTACTGACAGGTTTGTTCGTATTGTGTGTCCTAACACCCAAGCCCACCTCCTGCTCCCCCATGGAACGGGAGCCCCTCAAAAGCAAGAATTCTTACATTTGGGTCTTGGTGTCTCCAGAGCAGAGCACAGGGCCTGGGGCCAGCACGAGGACAGACTTAGTAAATGCTGGCTGGCTGATCAATTGATTGATCAATTGATCGATTAACTCCAAGGCCAGCCTGCTTTTTGTGATACTAGGTTCCTGTTCTGAATAGGATAGCACCCAGAGAGTGGAGCTGGAGACCCTTCAGGGACCTGGGTTTGAAGGAACAAGAGACGTGGTCCCAAAGACAGCAGCACCAGCTCCCCTGTCTCAGCCTGGCTCTCTATCTTTCCTAAGAGTCTTCCCTGAGCCCCATCTCTCTCACTCACCTTTTGGGGATCCATCACAGCAATGTTCTCTGGTATCAGTGCTAAGGCTCAGAATTAGGACTCTAGAAATGCGGCTTCTACTTCCTACCTTGTGTGTGACCCTGGGCATAGCTCCTCGGGGCCTCCATTTCTTCTTTTGTAAAATAAGGGAGTTGCGTGATGATTTCCAAGGGTCCATCCAGCTCCAATACTGTGTTCTAAGGCCCTTCCCAGCTCTCACATCCTGTGTTCTAAGTCCCAGCTCTGTTGTAAGGCCCCTCCCTGCTCTGACACTCTATGTTCTAAGGCCCCTCTCAGCTTTAACATCCTCTATTCTAAGGGCCCTCCCAGCTCTGACATCCTGTGCTCTAAGGTCCCTCCCAGCTCTGACATCCTGTGTTCTAAGGGCCCTCCCAGCTCTGACATCCTGTGTTCTGAGGACCCTCCCAGCTCTGACATCCTGTGTTCTGAGGGCCCTCCCAGCTCTGATATCCTGGGTTCTGAGGGCCCTCCCAGCTCTGACATTCTGAGTTCTGAGGGCCCTCCCGGCTCTGACATCCTGTGTTCTAAGGCCCCTCCCAGCTCTGACATCCTGTGTTCTGAGGGCCCTCCCAGCTCTGACATTCTGAGTTCTAAGGGCCCTCCCAGCTCTGACATCCTGTGTTCTAAGGCCCCTCCCAGCTCTGACAACCTGTGTTCTAGGGCCCTCCCAGCTCTGACATTCTGTGTCTGTGAAGAAACAACTCCAATGTGACCATGTGATAAAATCCCAGCTCCTGCTCCAGTCCCCATCAGGACCAGTCCAGCCTCAGCCCTTGTCCTGGCTCTAAGATCCACCCCACACTGAAACTTACTACCTTCAGCCTCTCCCAAGAGCTCTGGGACCAAAGTGGGTGAAAGCAGACTACTCTTGGCTTGAACAGACACATCAGGCCTTGGAGACTCAGCCCCTGGAGCCCTTAGCCAAGTACTCTCCCGCCTCACCTCACCCCTGTCCTCACCTCCTCACTCTGCCCACCCTGTTCCTGTCTCCTGGCCCCAGCAGCATTTTCCTTGGCACACATTGGGATCTTCTCCAGCCCCTCCGCCTTCACTAGAGACCTTGTGCGGCAAAGCAGCATTGGCTGCTTGTTCATTTTCTCTGCTATCCACCAACTCTCCTCGTCACCCACTTATCAACCATCCTCATCGCCCACCTACCAACCATCATCCACTTTCTCTGTCACCAGCCTGCCCACTCTCTATTACCTGCCTACCAACCTTCTACTCCCAGTCACCCCCACCAACCTCTTTGTCACCCGCCTACCAACCATCCACTATGTACCACCCACTCCTGTCACCCACACACCAACACACTCGCCTTTCCCATCCCCAACCACCCCCTCAGTCTCTCTCCTTCACACCCACACACAGGCTGTCACCCTGCTCCCACGACCTGCACACACCCGTTTCTTGTAATAGTAAAAGTCCCTCCCCTAATTTCTGCATTATCCGCCCACATCATCATCTAACCGCCCTCCTACTCCGTGAAAGACGTCTGTCGTAGGTGTACTTCTATTTGGGTATGTTTGGTTGTGTCTATCAGTTTGAAGATATGCAGCTACCTGTGTTTGTTCCTCTGGGTGTTTGTGAACATCGGCACCGTGTCTTAGAATGCTTCATACTTTTCAAAGCACCTTCAGAAACAACAGTGGAGATGTGTCCATTTGTCTGCGTGCACTAGGGGATCTGGGAATGGATCTGGGTGATCGCATAAGCATGTATCCATCCCTCTGTGTATTTATCAGAGCTGGAAGGGACCATCAAGGAAATGACAGAATGGAAGCAATATTGGTTCCACATCTACAAGACCTTTGTCCCAATCCCACTGTACCTCTCAGCCTCAGTTTCCTAATCTGTAAACTGATGAGGTCAGACTAAACATTTCCTACGATCCCTTTTCAGTCTAAATCTATGATCTGATACAGTGTGCACTTTTCATTTTACACATGAAGCAACCGAGGCAAAGAGGAGCAAAGGAATTTCCTGGGGTTATGTAAGCAAGCTGGGATTTGAACCCAGGGTTGGTGAATCCCAGTCCTGTGCTCTTTCTTCTATGCCAAAGCTGATTGTATGTATGTGTGTGTGTCTACGTGGGAGAAGGGACATATCAGTACAGTCCAAGCTGTTGTGAAAGAACGTGTGTGTTTATTTGTGTATACGGTGCTCAGGTGGAGCCCTTTGATTGAATTAAGGGTTAAGTGATAACCTATGGGGGTAAATTTTGTTGTTCAGCCGTCTCTGACTCTTGGTGACTGACCCTGTGGATCATTGTCACGCCCGCACTGTCCAGGGGGTTTTCTTGGCCAAGATCCTGGATGGGTTTTCCATTTCCTCCTCAGACCTGTTCAATTTCACAGTGAATCAAGAAGCAATTATTAAGTGCCTGTTATATACCGGCTAAAGAGAGATGGATGTCTGACCCTGCCCTCAAGCTCACAGTCTGATGAAAAAAGTTGTGGACAAACAAGCTAGAAACAGGATAAAATGGAGGCAATGTCAGAGGAAAAGCACCAGCATTAAGGCATATCAGGAACAGCTTCTCCTAGATGATGGGATTTCAGCTGGGAAGCCTCAAGGCAGTGATGAGGAGGGGGAGAATTTTACAGATGAGGAAACTGAGGCTCAGAAAAGTTAAACATTGAGCCCAAGGGCACACAAGTGTGTGTGTGTGTGTGTGTGTGTGTGTGTGTGTGTGTGTGTGTGTGGAGAGAGAGAGAAAGAAAGAAAGAGAGAGAGAGAGAGAGAGAGAGAGCTTTACAGTTGACTCAGTATTTCTCATGCATCATGACATTATTCTCACAACAACCTTGTAAATTAAATAGCTCAGATATTCTTGCATTTTTAGTGTAACAAAATGGAAAGAATGTTGGATTTTTGGTGCAGTAGATGGAGCACCAGGCCTGGAATCAGAAGGACTTGAGTTCAAATCCAACCTCACACTCACTAGCTGTGTGACCCTGGGCCAGTCACTTCACCCTGTTTGCCTCAGTTCCCTCATCTGTAAAATGAGCTGGAGAAGGAAATGGCAAACAACTCCAGTATGTTTGCCAAGAAAACCCTTAAATGTGGTCATGAAGAGTCAGACACAACTGAAACAACATCGGAGGACCTGCGTTGGAATCCCAGCTCTGTCACGTCTACTAATTCTGAGACTCTAGTCCGCTTACCTACCCTGGGCCTCACTTTGCTTCTTCATCTATAAAATGAAGATATTGGACATGATGACCTCGAAAGCCCTTCCCAACTCTAAATCCATAATCCTATGTTCCGCTTTTCAGAGGAGAAACAGAAGCCCATAGGGATTTAAAGACTTGTTTCAGGGTCACAGAGGTAAGAAATGGCAGAGCTGAGATTTGAACCCACACCTCCTAATTCGATGGTAATACTAGGACACTGCACTATCTGTGTGGCCTTGGATAAGTCATTTATCTCTGGACCTCAGTTTCCTCATCTGTAAAACGCAGGGGTTGAACTAAGTATCCTTTACGGTCTTTTCCAGATCTGCCCCTGACACTTGTCTAGAACAAGAAAGAATGTACAGGGTCACAGAATCAGGAAGGATTTGAGAGTGGGAAAGGACCTTTGTTGTTGTTATTATCCAATCCTATCCCACACTCTGTGACCTTATTTGGGGTCCAGAGATACTGGAGGGGTTTGCCATTTCCTTCTCCAGATCATTTTACAGATGAAGAAACTGAGGCAAACAGGATTAAGTGACTTGCCAAGGGTCACACAGCTCATATGTATCTGAGGCAGGATTCGAACTTAGTGAGATGAGTCTTCCTGACTCCTGGCTGGGGGCTATATGCACCATCGTGCTACTTAGTTGCCCAGAAGAGATCTTAACAGCCATATACTTCAGCCTGTATGTGAAAGGAATCCCCACCTTGATATCCCTGACCAGCAGCTGCTCCACTTCTGCTCAGAGACCTCCAGGAAGGGGAAATCCATCTCCCCCGGAGATGGCCCGTTCCATTTGGAGACTACTCTCGTTGTCACGAAGCTAATCCTGGCATCAAGCCTAAACCTTCCGCTTCATAACTTCTGCCTGTCATTGCTCCTGGTTCTGCTCTCTGAGGCCAAACAGCTCTGCCCCGCCTCCTCATGTTCCTTCACATTACCCTTGACTTGTCTCTTCTCCAAGCTAGACATGCCCACTTGCTTCAATCAGTCTCAAGGCCCTTTTGGGGCAGCAGCAGGGTGCAGTGCATAGAGTGCAGGGGCTAGAGTCAGGAAGACCTGAGTTCAAATTTGATCTCAGACACTTACTAGTTGTGTGACCCTGGACAAGTCACTTAACCCTGCTTACCTCAGTTTTCTCATCTGTAAAATGAGCTGGAGAAGGAAAGAGCAAATCACTCCAGTATCTCTGCCAAGAAAACCCCCAATGGGGACACGGAGAGTCAGACAACACCAAGGCCCTTCATCATCTCAGCTTCCCTCCCTAGTTCATCAATGTCTTTCTTTAGCCATCATGTCCAGAGCCTAACACAGCACTGCAGTTGAGGTCTGACTATACAGTGAGACTAAGGCCTGGAAGCCATGCTTCTGCCCAAGTCCCATTGGGTTTCTTTGGCCAATACACCTCACTCCTGACTCAAACTCAGCTCATAGTCCACTAAAGTCCCAGATCTTTCAGAACAATTGTTTACTCCAGTCAATGTGATCTTCCTAAACTGCAGGTCTGACTCAGTCACTCCCCTACTCCTTAACCTCCATTGGCTCCCTGTTCCCTCCAAGAGCACATATAAAACCTTCTAAGCCCTTCGTAACCTGATCCTCTCCTACCTTTCCAATCTTCTCCACCTTGCTCTCCCCTTTCTCCACCCATACTTTGCTGTTCCTTGAACAAGACCCTCTGCCTCCCAATTCGGGGCATTTTTACTGGCTGTCCCCCATGTATGAAATTCCCTCCCTCTTCATTTCCACCTCCAAATCCCAGGTCAAATCGTACCTTCTGCAGGAAGCCTTTCCAATCCCTTGTCATTCTCTAGTGCCATCCCTCTGGGATTCTCTCCAATTTCCCCCGACTATATCCAGTTTGCATGTAGTTATTGCATGTTGTCTCCCCATTAGACTGTGAAAGGCATTTATTAAGCACCTCTCTTCGTAGGACTTTGTATCCCCACAGAGCTTGGCACAAAGCAGATACTTAATAAATGTTTGTTGACTGACTGACTGACTGACTGTGCTTCCCCCATCTATATTGGTGAAGTTGATTCTTTTTTCTACCCAGATGTAAGATTTTACATTTGTTTCTATTGAACTTCATTTTATTACAGTCAAATGTGATGTTCATGCCTTCTGTTTCTTTCTCCAAGTCAATGATGAAAGAGCTAAACACCACAGCACTGCCACACTAACATTGACCCACATTGACACTGAGAAGGTTTTTTATTTGTATCTTCCTTGCTTAAGCATTAAATAAATGCTTTTCCATTTCATTTCATTCCATTAACTTCAAGATTCAGTACGCGTGCTACCTTTTTCTCCAAGAAGCCTTTCCCAACCCCTCCTGGACCTCCCCTCCTCCCAGCTACTAGTGTCTTCCCCTCTGGGCCATCTCCAGTCTTCCTGGTGAATATCAGGCCGGTGGACCCAGATGGCTCCGGAGGAGAAAGTAAGGCTGGTGACTTTGCACACTTACATCCAATTCACTTGCAAGTCATGGCATCACCTTCCTGATGTCATTGGTCCTCTTCTAGAATAAAGGACAAACCACACAGCGTCTTGCTCCAAAGGCTGCCCTCCACCTACTCTGCATGTATCTTACACATATCTATACACAGTTTGTTTCCCTATTAGAACACAAGCTCCTTGAGGGCTAAGATTATTTCTGCTTCTTCTGTGTATTCTAGCCACTTAGCTTTGTGCCGGCACACTGGAAACACTTAATAAATGCTTGTCGATTGATTGACTGATAAACACACTTTGGGTCTAGCCATCCAACCAGTGCTGATTTCATCTGATTGTATTATTTTCTTGTTCACATCTCTCAATCTTCTCCACATGACTATTATGAAATAGTATATTTAAAACTTTGCTCAAATCTAGGTAAACTATATTTGATAGAATGCTGGACATGGATCCAGAGGGACCTGGGTTCAAATCTTGCCTTTGACCCTTACAAGCTGCATGACCCTGGACAAGTCACTTAACCTCTCTGAGATTCCCTTTCCTCATCTAGAAATGAGAGGGTCGGATTAGATGGTTTCTATGGGCCCTTCCAGTTTTAATGGTCTGTGATCTAAGATGCTTCACCTGCCAATTTAATAATCCTTTTCAAAAAGGGAATGGAGTTAATTAGCCCTGACCTGTTCTGATGAGGCCATGTTGGCTCCCTGTAATCACTGCTTCCCTTTCTAATTATTTGCCAGCCATCTCTTTGATGATCTTTTCTAGAATTTTCTCAGGAAATGAAGTCAAGCTCAGTTCTCCTTCTCTTTTGTTTTGGTAGATTGGGACATTTGCCCTTTTCCAAACTTGGGGCACTGCTGCCATGTTCTGTGATCATTTATTCAACTGTCATTGACAGTGGGGTTACAATCCCAACTGCCAGTTCTTTTGGCATCCGAGGAAGTAGCTCATCTGGAACAAGTAACTCAATTTCATCAAGGGCAGCTAGGGGGCGCCATAGTGGATATAGTGCCTGGAGTCAGGAAGACTCAGCTTCATGAGTTCAAATCCAGCCACTTCCTAGCTGGGTGACCCTGGGCAACTCACTTCACCCTGTTTGCCTCAGTTTCCTCATCTTTAAAATGAGCTGGAGAAAAAAATGGCAAACCACTCCAGTATCTTTGCCAAGAAAACCCCAAGTGGCGACATGAAGAGTCAGACATGACTGAACAACAACAATCCAATTGAGGACCAAAGAGGTGGGGGGAGAGCTGAGATTTGACTTGCCCACTGTTACATAACTACTAAGTGATGTTTCACCCTCGGTCTCTTTCCACCCTACTCATCTTTCTCTTTCAGTCATTAAGTGGAGATTGAGTTGCTTGTGGTCTGTGTCCTCTCTTTTAAGGAAACAATTGAACATGTCCTGAATCCCACAAAGATTACTATCCCAAATGGTTCCTTTGACCATTGCAGGGGTTCTGAACCTTTCCTGGTGTCCTGATCCTCTTTGGCAGCCTGGTGAGGATAATATTTTAAAATGCATAACAGGAAATACATAGCATTACAAAAGAAACTAATTATCTTTAAATAGTTATCAAAATATTGGAAAAAGACAAACCAAGTTCATGGACTCCAGTTTGGAAATCTCTGATCTTCATAAGTGATTTCAGGCAGTCAGAAGGCAATAAATATTTATTAAATACCTTCTAAGTGCCAAGAATCGTGTGTTAAGTGCTGGAATTATAGAGAAAGGTAAAAGACTGTTGTTCCTGCCCTCAGAAAGCTCACAATCTAAAGGGGGGAGTAAACAACATGCAAACAACTACATACAAACAAGATATAGATAAGATAAATTGGAGATAATACTGGAAGCATGAGAATTGTTTTTGGAGGCAATCAGGGTTAAGTGACTTGCTCAAAGTCACATAGCTAGTAAGTGTCTGAGTTTGGATTTGAACCCAGGGCCTTCTGACTCCAAGGCTGGAGTTCTAATGCACTGCATCACTTAATTGCCCTTGACGAAGTGTAGATCAAGAAAGGCTTCTTGTAGGAGGAGGGATTTTAGTTGAGACTTGAAGGAAGCCAGAGAAGACAAGAGGCAGAGATGAGGAAGGAAAGCATTGCAGGTGCCAGGGCAGTTTCCTAGATGCCTATGATGAACCCTTGATCTAGAGGTGAACAAAAAAGTTCAGCCACTCTAGCACCTTCCTTTGATGAATGAGAAAACCAAGACCCTGAAAAGCGATGTGATAACAAGCCCGAGGTCACTCAGGGAGTAGCTGATGGAGCTGAGACTCTGACCCAGATCCCCAAACACCAAATCCAGTGAACCATGATGCCACCCTGGCTGGCCACAGTGGGACTGGCCATATTGTGTTCAGGCCTAGGCACCCCATTTAAGGAGGACACTGGTGAACTGAAGAGTGACCAGGTGAAGGCAACCAGGATGGTGAAGTCCATGATATCAAGGCCATATCATGGCAGGATCCATTGATGGAGCTCCCGAGAAGAGAAGGCTCAGGTGGGGGATGGGGCATGGTAGTTGTCTACAAGTATATGAAGGGTTGTCATGTAAAAGACCTAGACATGTTCTGTTTGGCTCCAGAGGGCAGAACCCAGAATGTTCTGGATGGAAGATGCAAGCAGGAAATTAGGGCTTGGAGTCAGGAAAAAAAAATCCCAGTAGTGAGAGCTGTCCAGAAGTGATCTGAGCTGCATCAAGAGGTGAAGTGGCAGCCAGGTGTCACGATGGGTGGACAGAGCCCTCATCCCTGGGAGGCAGGAAGGTCTGAGTCCTCACTTACAAGATGGGTGACTCTGGGTGAGTCAATGAACCTCTCTCTGCCTCAGTTTCCTTATCTGTAAAATGGGCATATTAATAGTACCTACCTCCCAGGGTTGTTGTGAAAATCAGATGAGATAATATTTGTAAATCTCAAATCACTATGGAAATGCTAGCTGATGATTGTGGGGGTCTTCCAAGAAAAGCTGGATGACCACCTTGGGGGGACAATGTCAGAGAGATTCCA
The DNA here is from genome assembly GCF_011100635.1 of Trichosurus vulpecula. Classification (NCBI taxonomy): domain Eukaryota; kingdom Metazoa; phylum Chordata; class Mammalia; order Diprotodontia; family Phalangeridae; genus Trichosurus; species Trichosurus vulpecula. The sequence goes on from NC_050574.1 coordinate 56,198,465, forward strand.
ACTCAGGCACAAATTAGGCTAGATGGTCTCTGAAATTGTCTGAATACATAAGTATGTATATGCGTGTATGTGTACACATATGTGTGTTGATGTGCATACACATAGATACCTTCATATGTGTAGATAGCTACATGGATGCCTACATACATGTCTCAAAAGTCTTAGTCCAGTTTTGAGCTATTAAAGCTTTTGAAGCACCATGCATGTTTGTGTGGGCACGGACTGTGTGTGTATGCAAACACATACATATGTATATCCATATGTCTATATATGTATATATATATACATACACACATATATAGGACTGTGCTGTTTAACATGTTAACAACTAGCTCTCTGGGGGAACAAAGTATTCCAGACACACTTAAATTTAAGCTGCATTATTAACATTTTGTCTATCACTTTCTTAAATCTAGACAATCAACAAAGCAATAAATCAAAATACATACAAATACAAACCTAAGTATATGTATTTTAGTCTGGACTTGTGATATCTTCAGTGTTGGGAGTTGCCAGTGAATAATTTCCTCTACAAGGACACATCAGTATGCTGTCTGAGAGGGCCATCAGGGCCTACGGGGTTCAGTGACTTGCCTAGGGTGACAGAATTGGTTCTAAGGGCCAATTCTCTTTATCCACCAAGAACATGCTGCCTCATATGGATATACTGATAGAGGAGAGAGAGAGAGAGAGAGAGAGAGAGAGAGAGAGAGAGAGAGAGAGCACAAAGGAGAGAAAGAGAGAGGGGAGAAAGAGTGGGAGAGACAGAGACACAGAGAGAGACAGGGAGAGGGAGAAAGAGGGAGAGAGACAGAGACAGATGGAGAGAGACAGAGGAAGAAGAAGGGGAAGCAAGGGAAAGAAACAGAGAGGGGAGAGAGAAAGAAAGAGAGAGAGAGAGGGAAGGCAGGAGGGAGAGGGTGAGGGGAAGCAAGGGAGAGAAAGAGAGAGAGGAGAGAGAAAGAGGGAGAGAAAGAGAGGGAGGTAGGGAAGGAGAAAGAGAGAGAAGGAGAAATGGGAGAGAAAGAGAAGGAGAGAGGGAGAGAAAGAGGGAGAGAGACAAAGAGAAAGACAGAGAGAAGAGGGGAGCAAAGGTGAGAGAGAGGGGAAAGAGAGAAAAGGGGAGAGAAAAAGATGGAGAGGAGGGAGAAGAAAGGGAGAAAGAAAGAAGGAGGGAGGGAGAAAGAGAGAGAGAGAGGGAGAAAGGGGAGAGAGAGAAAGGGAGGGAGAGAGAGAAAGAAGGAGAGAGAGAAAGAGGGAGAGAGAGAAAGAGGGAAAGAGACAGAGAGAGACAGAGAGAATGGGGAAGCAAGGGAGAGAAAGAGATATGGGAGAGAGAAAAAAGGGACAGAAAGGGGGAGAGAGAGAGAGAGGGAAAAGAAAGGGGAGGAAGAGAGAGGGGGAGAGAGAGAGAGAGAAGGAGAAACAGCAAGCTGTAGTCATTATCTTTTCCCCAAAACCAACCCCACTTCCATACTTCTCTATTGCTATTGAGAGCACTACCATCTTCTCAGTCCCCCAAGCTCACAATCTAGGTATCATTCTCCATTCTTCACTATCTCTAATCCTGCCTCCCCCATATCCAAGCTGTTTCCAAGGCCTATTTCACCTTTATAATATCTCTCCTCCTCTCCTCTGACATTGCCCCCACTCTCGCAGGCTACTGCAATAGCTGCTGGTGGGTCTGACTGCCTCAAGTCTCTCCCCACTCCAATCTGTTCTCTATTCAGCCACCAAAGTGATTTTCCTAAGGCACAGGCAGGTCTGATCATCAGTACTCCCCACCCCAACTCAGTCAACTATAGTGATCCCCATCGCCTCTGGTATCAAATATAAAATCCTCTGGCGTTCAAAGCCCTTCACAACTTGCTACAGCCACCCCCCCCCCCCCGCCGCCATCTTTCCAGTCTTCTTGTACCTTATCCCTCAAGACATACTCTTCTATACAACGACACTGGCCTCCTGTCTGTTCCTTGAACAAGACACTCCTTATCTCAGCTCTGGGCATCTTCTCTGACTGTCCCCCATACCTGGAACACTTTCCTCCCTCTGCTCCTAGATTTTCTGACTTCCTTCAAGACCTAAATAAAATCTCATCTTCTACGAGAAGCTTTGCCTGACCCCTTTTATTTCTAGTGCCTTCCCCCTCTTAAATTATTTCCTATTTATCCTTTATATGGCTTGTTTGTACATATTTGTTTGCCTGTCATCTCCCTCTTTAGACCGAGAAGTCCTTGAAGGCAGGGACTCTTTTTTGTATCCTCAGAGCTTAACAGAGTGCCTGGCACATAGTAGGTGCTTAGTAAATGCTTATTGACTGACTGGTAGTTATATTCACACACATATATGTTCGCACATATATAATTTAGACTCACACTAAAACCCTATCATACATATACACATACGTACATATACACATACGTACATATACACATATGCACATACATATATGTGCATATGTATACATATGTAATATAACATGTATGTAAGTGGGGATGTGATGGAGCCAGCTCAAACTGGCTGATTGTTATATTTTCAGAGTGAGCATTTGCACCTCTGAAATTAGCAAAAACAACAAATAAGGGCTTAATTTCTCTTTCTGTTGATTATCTAGGTTTAAGAAAATGATAGAAGAAATATTAATAATACAGGTTAAACTTACAAAGCATGTCCCTAGGTACTTTTATACAGCTGCTTATTAAAGTTTATCAACACAGCCATACACACACACACACACACACACACACGCATGTGTAGTATAGTGTAGTGTGGTGTAATGGATAGGGCACTGGTCCTAGAATCACCAAGACCTGAGTTCATATCCAGCCTCAGACACTTACTAGCTGTATGACCCTGGACAAATCACTTAACCCCTATTTGCCTCAGTTTCTCCTCTGTAAAATGAGGACACACTGGAGAAGGAAATGGCAAACCACTCCAGCGTCTTTGCAAAGATGCTGCCAAGAGTCAGATACCACTGAACAATTGAACAACAAATAAGCATATACATATATGGAATATATAGTGAATACACAAATATGCCTGTGCACATATACTTATAAATATATGCAAAGAAGCATGCAAATTCTGGTTCTGAGAATAATAATAACTGGTATTTATAGAGTACTTCAGGGTCTCCAGATCAATTTACATAATTATTTACTCTTGACAACAACAAGGAGGTAACTGCAGATATCATTATCCGTGTTTTTCAGTCAGTCAATCAACAAGCATTTACTAAGTGCCTACTGTGTGCCAGGCACTGGACTAAGTGCTGCGGATATAAAGAAGGGCAAAAGTCAGTCCCTGCTCTGGAGGATCTCACAGTCTAATAAGGAGAGAATATGTAAGCAACTACATACAAACAAGACATAGACATGTTAAGTTGGAGATAATCAATAGAGGGAAAGCAATAGATGAGAAACTGAGGCTCTGAGAAGTTCTTCCTCGAGAGAGGACTTGCCCAGGGTCATGCATCTAGTCTCAGAGGTGGGATTCAAACCCTGGGCTCCAAGTCCAGCTCTCTTTCCCTGATCCTTTACTTACACTAGGTTTCTGCCCCTGGTTGGGGGGGGGATGGGAGGGGGAATAGCTGGGGGAAGAAGGGATAGCTGGAGGAGAGAGGGGATAGCTGGGGGGAGGGATAGCTGGAGGAAGGAAGGGATAGCTGGGGGAAGGGGTAACTGGAGGAGAGAGGGGATAGCTGGGGGGGGGGTGGACAGGGGAGAGGCATCTGGGATTTGTTTCTGGGCCACTGAAAGGACCAAGAATCCAGCAGTAATGAAATACGTCCTATCCGTATACCGTTTGTGAAGAAGGATGGAGAGCTACCTGTCCCATGCATATGGGAGCACTTTGCCACCTGTCCCTTTCTTACCTCTCCAGTCTTCTTACTCTTTACTATCATCTATTTACTCTTATGATTCCATGTCTCTGGCCTCTTTGGCTGTTCCTTGAATGTGACATTCTGGGTCTGGACTCAGAGCCTTTTCTAAGTGCCTGGCAATTCTCTCCCTCCTCATCTCTGCCTTCTGGCTTCTATGACTCCCTTCTAGGTTCAGCTTAGCCCAAGGCCTTTTCTGGTACCCCAGATCCACCTCCAAATGCTAACTTACATGTACAAGTTTTGAACCATTGTCTTCTCTGTTACTATATGAACTCCTCCAAAGACTGTATTTTTGCCTTTCTTTGTACCCTTTGTACCCAGTGCCTGACACATAGTAAGTGAATGCTTGTTTATTGACTGTTGGCTGTATTACCCTGGATAAATTATAACCTCTCAGCACCCAAGGCAAATCTCTAATATCAAGGTGCTAAATAGGTGCCAATCTACATGGATAGAGGGAGTCCTTCACTAAGGGCTGCCAACCCTGACAAAATCCCAGGGCCAGTCCAAAATAATATCTCTTATGGTGCTTTTACATCATGAACTTATCTGATCTCCAAAACATGCCAAAGAGGGAAGGACAGGAGATCTTATTTGCCATTTTTCAAATGAGGAAATAGACTCAGAGAAGAAAAAATGGCTTGCCTGAGGTCTCACATGGAGCTAAGGGGAGAACAGGGACTTCGAACCCACTTTTTCAAAATCTAACAATCGTGTCCAACATTTCTAAAGGGCTTTATTTATTTATTTTTTGCAAAGCACTTTCCATACATTATCTTACTTTTTCCTCATAACCATTTGGTGAGGTCCCTGAAGGCAAGATCTGATTTAACCTTTTTTATGGCACCAGCTCAGCACAGTGCCTGACACACTGTTGTTCAGTCACTTCAAGTCCTTCAAGTTTTTTTTTGTTGTTGCTGTTCAGTCATTTTCAGTTGTGTCTAGTTCTTCTGACCCCATTTGGGGTTTTCTTGGCAAAGATACTGGAATAGTTTGCTATTTCCTTTTCCTGCTCGTTTTACAGACAAGGAAACTGAGACAAGTAGGGTCACACAGCCAGCAAGTGTCAAATCTCTCAAATCTGAGGTCAGATTTGAACTGGGCAAGATGAGTCTTCCTGACTCTAGACCTGACACTGTCCACTGGGCCACCTAGCTGACACATAGTAGGTGCTTAATGTTTCTTGACTTGAACTAGATAGCTATAGATGTATTTACCCCCATTTTATAATGGAAGTCTAGGCACAGTAATTTGCTCAAAGTCACACAGCTAGGCAGTGACAACTGAGATTTGGACCCTAATCACCCAAATCCAAGTCTCCCCACGCCATCTCTTTTAGGGATTTTCCCAACTGAAACTGAGATTGTTTTATTAGCTAAAAATTAGAGATGTTCTAACACCACCTCTGCCAGAGAGGAACCCAATACAGTTAGACCCTTTGTAGCCTAGATGACGGGAGTCACCATTCACCGCCCGAGGTTGTTCCCTCTCTCCCTCTCTCAGCTTCTTCGATGGCTGCTAGGAAGTTTTCCTTTCTGTCGAGCTGACACCTGCCTCCCTGTAGCATTGGTTGCTGCTCTGCCCTTGGGAGCCACACAGAATAATAACAACAATAATTCACATGTCTGTGAAGCTTTCCTCACAATGGCCCTGGTAGGTAGGGAACAAAATGTATTATGAGCTCCATTTTAGAGAGAAGGAAACTGACTCAGGACAAGGGGAAGGTTGGTGCCAGGTTGGTGCAATAGATAAGGATACTAACTCTGAAGTCAGGGGACCTGGGTCCACGTCCTGCCTCACTCTGCCCGGTACTAGTTGTGTGACCATGAGCAAGTCACTTAACATCTTTGGTCCTCAGTTTCTCCACCTGTAAAATGGAAACTAGCTGACCTCCCGAGGTTCCTTCCAGCTTTAGATCAAAACTTAAAAGAATGATAAATTTAGAGTTGAAGATCTGAAAGCAGATTGGGCCCAACTTCCTTATTTTCTAAGTGAGGAAACTGAGGCCCAGAGAGGTCCTAAGATCATAAGGGACCTCAGGGGCCATCTCATCCAACCCTCTCATTCAGTAGACTAGGACACTGGGGCTGACTAAAGTTCCGAGGCAGCATCTGACCTCAGCTCTTTCTGAGTCCAAGCCCAAGGCAGTTAGGTGATTCAATGGATAGAGGACCTGAATTGGTCCTAGGAAGACCCAATCCTGCTTCATGCACTTAGCTGGGTGACCTTGGGCATCATCTAACTTCTTTCAGTTTCCTCATCTGTAAGATGGGAGCAGATATAAGCAGGTATTAAGTGCCTGCTAAGTGCCCATACTACGCGCTTTTCAATATTGTCTCATTTGGTCACTTTTCTCTCATGGTTGTTGTGAAGATTAATTAACATAAATATGTAAAAGCACGTTGCAGACCTTAAATGTTTGTGGCTGCTGCTACCAGGATGCCTCCAAAATCAGATTTGACCAATACCACATTACTATTGTAGGTCAGAGGCAATGTTTAAACTCAGTCCTCTTGAATCCAGGTTCAGGATTTTCCTTTCTCACTCATCTGCCTCCCAAAATAGTATAGAGTAGCTGGGCACAGACTGGCAAGCAGCTCTTGCCTTGGAGACCCAGGCTTTCTCCCTCCCACAGGGATATCTAGGGACTTCAGAGCAAGCACCTGAATCTGGAACTTTAGGTTTGAAAGCATGAAGCAAATGCCTCTGTTTGCTAGCGTCAATTCTGTGTGAATCTCTGTTAGTCTGTTTGTGATTGTGTGAGTCTGTGTGTATTCTGTCTCATCATAAAGGTGTAGGACAGCGGTACCGTTTCCTGAGAGGGATGGGAGGACAAGAAAGAAACAGAAGACAGGGGAAGAGAGTGAGGGGAGGATGTGGCTGGGCTCTGATAAAGAGTAGTGCCTGGGAAATGTAGGACACAGAGGGTTAGGAACCCCAGACACCCCTTTTCTTCTGCTCTCCCAGCCAGCCCCAGCTAGAGAAGAGAAAGGAATGAAATCAGTTTTCACATTCCAGGAAAAGGGGGGGGGGGGGGGGGAGACAGAGACAGAGACAGAGAGAGACAGAGACAGAGAGAGAGAGAGAGAGAGAGAGAGAGAGAGAACAGTTGAGATACTTAGAACAGCCCAGGGAAGGAGCCCAGGCAGAGGGGAGGTGGAGCTGTGCCAATGTCTCTATGTGAGAGTGTACATTTTGTGAGTGTGTGTGTGTATGTCTGTGTGTGTGCATCGGTGTGTGAGTCTTCCTAGGGGTCCTTGCATTACAGCCTGTGTGTATCTATATGTATGTTCGTGTGCGCCTCTGTGCGTCTTTCTGTCCTGGTGTGGCTGTGTTGTGTGTCTATGAGGATGAGGATGTTCACATGTCTTTGTGTGAGTCTCTATGTGAATGTGTTTGAGTCTATGTGTGTCTGTGGTATGTGTTTCAATCTATGTATATCTGTGGTGGTTGTGTGTCTGTGTGTATGGTTTATATATGAGTGTGGGTCTGAGAATAAATAGACGAGTATCTGGATCTTTGGGTGTATGCATGTGTGAGGGTCTCCGTGTGTGTGTCTGAGACTATGTGTGTCCGTGTTGTGTGTGTCTATGTGTGTGTTGTGAGGTGGCTCTAGTCAAATCTCTCATTTCTGATTGGCTCGACTCGGTGACGGGCCCGGCTCCTTCCCGGGTGCAGGCTGCGCTCGCGTGTGTGTGTCGGGGTGTGTGTCGGTGTATGTGTGTCGGTGTGTGTGTGTGCGTGTGTGTGTGTGCGCGCGCGCGCGCCGGTGTGTGTGTCTGTGTGTGTGTGTGTCTGTGCGCGCGTGGGGAGGGGGGGGTGTGCTGTGTGCTTGTGTGAGTGCGAGTGTAGCTGTGCGCGCCGATGTGCGGGCAGCGGCGGGGCGTGCGCGGGGCTGTGGCGGAGGAGCCGGGAAGGAGCTGAGAGCCGCGGCGGGCTGCCCGCCCCCGCCCCCGGCCCCGGCCCGGGCCTCGGCCCCCGGCCCCCGGCCCCAGTCCTGGCCCCGGGACCATGGCCCCGGCCCGCGCCGGCCTGCCCTCTTCGCTCTGGGTGGTCACGGCCGTGGCCGCCACCTGCATGTCGGCGGCCCGCGGCGAAGGTAAGCCGGGGGCGCGCGGGTGGGCGCCGGGGGCACGCGGGTGGGCTCTGGGGGCAGGTGGGGGCGGGGCTTGCGGATCTTCTCGCTCCCGAAGTTCACTTGCCCCGGGGACCACTCTCCCCCAGCCCTAAGCCGGCCCCGGGTGCGGGGGGCAGCTTCCCAGCTGGAGAAGCGGGCGCACACCCCGCCCTCTGTCCCTGCCCCGCGGGAGGGCCTGGGGGAGGGGGCAGCCGGAGCCCCGAGCCCCGGAGCCCAGCATGCAGCGGCCCTGTGGCGGGGCCCGCCCCAGCTCGGGCTCCGCCTCGGGCTCGGGCTCGGGCTCCTGGCATCGCTTATCGCTCTGGTTCAAGCTGCAGGCGGGCTCCTGCTCCGCGTCCTGGGCACGCACATGCTGGAGAGGGGCTCGGGGTAGGGCAGGAAAGGAAGTGGGCAAACCGGGACCGGCAGAGGGGCACCGGCAAAAAGACAGGAGAAGGGGGAGTCAGGGAGAAGGGGCAGAGAGGTGGAGGAGGGAGCCCCTGGGCAAAGGCGAGCGTGGGACCCAGGGAAGGGACTCCCACTGTGGGAGGAAGGGACAGTGTTCTCATATAGGACCGAGAGAGAGGAGAGCAGAAGGGTGGGGGAGAGTTAAAAAGAGGCTAGAGAGATCGGAAGAGGGGAGAAGCCAGAAGTGATGAAACAGGCAAGGAGAGAGCAAAGAAGGGAGACAGAAAAGAGGATACGGAAAAAGGTAGCGAGGGGACAAAGAAAGGGAAGCAGAGATGGGAGCAAAAAGTGAGAAGACTTGGAAAAGGGAGAAGACAGAAGGCCCGGAAACAGTGGGGGTGGGGGTGGGGGACTGGGACGAGAGAAAGCACAGAGAGGTCACAAAGAGAACAGGTGGAAAAATAGACCACAGTAGATGGGGGATTTGGAGCTGCACAGGGACCTGCCAGAATTCACCCATAAACCCCATGACTTTACAAGCTGAGATAAGAGGCCAGGCAGGGATGGCAAGTGACTTGCCCAAGGTCACACAAGATGGAAGGCAAAGAGCTAGAATTAAAACCCGGGTGCCCTGGCTCTAAATTTCTTCTTTATCAAATTGAAGAGAGGGTGGGAAGCACTTGAAATTGGCCTCTGGTAAGAGCAGGGCAGACGGACTATTACGCAGAGCTTGGAGATCAGACCCTGAGAGAGAGAGCAGTTAGGGATCCTCGATTTGGCTTCTGGAAGCTGAGATTCATCGCAGAGCATTCAGAGGCTACTTACAGGGCTCCATTCTCCATTCTCTAACCCCTGCATGCCATTCTTGACCCCCACTTGTTTCCCCCATGCCCCGAGGCTCTCTGCTCACCACTGGGTCCCCACCAACTCCCATAGCCAGCTTCCCTGCTCCTCTCTAGGGGTTCCTGGAGTTTTCTTTGTAACTGAGGAGGGTGGTGATGAGGGATCGGGGGAATCTTCTAACCATCCTTCCCATCCCAACCTGCCCTGGGAGCCTCCTCCTCCTAATGTCCATGCTCCCTGGTCCTCAGAATGCCCTGATCCAGTGCTGACTTGGACAGGGGCATATTGTCCACAAGGAGAGAATGATTGTTCCCCTTCCTCGAAACCTATCAGGTGTATTTGCATCCAGTACAGAGCCCTGCATTTTAGGGAGGACCCCGACAAAACTGCAGTGTACCAAGAGGATGGCTAAGATAGAGCCAAACCAGACTCAGCATGATATCAGTAGAAGGAAATGGGTTTGATTGACCTAGAAGAAAGAAAATTGAATCTGGGGTGGGGTAGGGGGGTACCTATTAGTTATCTTCAGGTATGTGGAGGTCTGTCTTGTGCAAGAAGGATACCATTCAAATAAATTCGATGTGTATTTATTAAATGCCTGGTGTGTCCGAGGTACATAGACCAAAAAAATGGCACCCGGCCTGCCTTTAGGGTCTGATAGGCTCTTTGGTGCACCCAGACCCAATAATAAAGGGCAGTAGTAATTGAAGTAAATCAAGGAAGTTTGCTGGAGGAGGTGGCAATTACGGTGAGCTATAAATTAAACACAAGTCGGGGCGAGGCTTTTGCTTGGCCTAATTGAATGAAATCTGATTTGGGCTCCAAATGAGGAAAAATTTGTGAACAATCAGCAATCCAGGACCGTGGGATTTAGAGCTAGGAGACACCAGTCCCACTCCAAAATTATTGTAGCTGGGGAATGTAAGGCCCAGAAGCCTCCAGTCACTTAGATGCCATAGAGGTAGTAAGTGGCAAAGCCAGGATTCAAATCCAGATCCTCTGACCCTAAATCTAAGGCTCTCGCCACTGGACCACATGACCTCTGGCTGTCTTAGGAGATTGTGAGTTCCCCATCAATAGTGGTCTTCAAGTGGGGATGCAGGAGGAGAGATTCCTGGTCAATTGCAGGCAGCACTAGATGCCCTCCTAAGGTCCCTGCCCTCTTGGAGTTTCAAGGCAAGACTTGAGATTCCAGCAGATACTTTGTCAGTCTGGAGTCTGGCAGGGTGCCACCCTTGGCCTAGAGTCCTACCGGCTAATATTCTGAGTCCAAAATGGGGCTCTGGCTAAGCCAGGGTAAACTCCTGAACAGACAGCTTTTGCCAACTCCCTCTATTCCCCGAAGCCCCTAAGAGTACCCAGTTCCACACCAGCATCTGAGCTCACACACATGCCTTTCCACTGATACCTAAGCCCAGGGCCTGGACACAGGTGTCCATGCAGAGGGCCTGCAAGTCAGGGAGGATCAGTAGCCACCACAGATGACAAAGGTGTTGCCCAGAGAGAACCAGGCTGCTGTGAGAGGCTGGTTCTGAGGGGAATAGCAATGGCAGGGCCAACAGGACTATTAGACCAAGGGTGGGGGACCTGAGCTTGAATCCTGGACTCTGCTGCTTACTTACCTGCATGACCTTAGTTTAAGCGAGTCTTCCTTCTCTGGAATGAATTTTCTTCCTTGGTAAAATTAAGGGGAGGGGGCTGTATGATTTCTAAGGTCCCTTCTGGCTCAGAATTTTACCATCCAGTGATTATTAAGAGGAATGGGGGTGGGGTGTAGAGCCTGAATGAAGAGGAGGAGATGGGCAGGGTGGAAGGGAGTGGGGAAGAATTTGGGGAGCTGTAGGTTTGGTTTTCTAAGGGGCTCTTCTCAGCCATGAGGGTGGAGCATGGGGGTGGGGGAGAGAATATTGCTGCTGGCTGCCGTAGAGACAGATTAGCATTGCTGGAGTCTAAGTGTTGGGTGTGGGTACGCGGGGAGTCGGGGCATCACACCCTTTCCTTCTTGGAGACAGCATCTGATGCAGAACTGGGGACCAAGCTCAGAGCCGCATCCGAAGAGGTGATTCCAGAAGGCTGGGGGTGGTGGGGGTGGTGGTGCAGGGACATGATCTGAGTCATCGAGTGGAGGAGAAGGGTTATTGGTCTGAGGAGCAGTTGTTGTTGTAGAATAAGGGGCATTTCCAGAGGGATGATTATTGTCCATTGGAGAGAGGTCATTGTCCTTTAGGGTAGGACCATTGTCAGCAGGGTCCATCGTCCCGAGGGATAAACATTGTCCTTGGGAGGAGTCATTTTTAAAAGATTATGACTGTTGTCCTGAAGGAAAAGACAGTTGTCTAGAGGGATAAGGGGGCATCTTCTCTGGGCAGAATCCATTGTCCTGAGTGATAAGAATGTTGTCTTGAGAATGGGTTTATGTTGCTCAGGGTCATTGTACTTGTCACTAGGGAATTGGATAGTATGGAGGGGAGGGGCAAGAGGGTCCCCGTCTCCATTGTGTCATGCCATCATTTTTTTCTGACTACACCTTCTGGGGTGATTGACTCCTAAGTATTCCAGACAAGATTTGGGATGGAGTCTATGGAGAATGTAAGTTTCCCAAGGGCAGGGACCTTATTTTTTTTCTTTTTCTTTGGATTCCCAGCATAATACAGATGTTTAATAAAGCCACTTACATAGGCTCCTAAATAAATGCTTTTAATTCATATGCTGGATCTGTGGTTACACTGATACATGGGAATCCCCCAATGAGACAATTCTCTTTACCAGTGCAGATTGGTCCCCTTTCTATAACTGTTCCGTGGTGGCCATGAGAAGTTAGGTGACTTTCCCAGGGTCACACAACCAGTATGTGTCAGAGATGGGAGCTTGAACCCAGTTCTTGCTGATTCCAAGACTGGCTCATTGTGACATTTTCCTTTCCAAATGATAAATGCTCATCGAATTGGATCGACTTAAAGCAACTTGGCCCCAGGCTATTGGGAATGGAGGAGGCATTGAGAATAGATGCCCCTGGAGTCCAGACAAGAAGGATCTCAGTCCTCAGCATCACTCCCTGTGGCATAGGCAGGGCTTCCCTGACTGAGCTTGAACTAAGGGGATTTCCAATAATGTTCCACGGGCACAAGCAGGAGTTCTTACCCAGATGCCACTCTCTTGGGGCATCAGAAAGCCATTAGTATGGCAAATTTTCTGTAGTCACTTCCCTCCCCCCTCCAACACACACATAGACCATCAGACCCACCAGATCATAATGTAACCTCAAAAGGAGTTAAGCAATTCCATAAGGAAGGGAGATGGGCTGATAGTCACTTCTCAATGATCTCTATGGAGATTCTCTACTTTAGGGGCTCATCCTCCCGAACCATTTCCCCTGTGTTGACATCCATCCCCTGGCCACACAAGACATGGATGCCTTGCTGTCTTATTGTCATTTATACATTAATTCAACAGTCATGTTGTAAGGATTCTCCTTAAGGTGAAAGGCAATGTGGTTTAGGGGATAGAGACCCAGCCTTGAAATCAAGATCTGTGTTCAAATCCTGCCTGTGACACATACTGGCTACACTGGTCAAGTCACCTAGCCTCTTGGTGCCCCCGATAACTCTCTAAAACTGCAAGTTAAGTATGAGGTGCTAATCACCATGTGTGAAGGGTTTTTCCATATCAGGAATTACTTTTGCCTATGAAATAAAATGTCTAGATCCCCTAAAATGCAACTCATTATGCTAACAAATTAGATAAGGCATTTAAGGTCTAGTAAGGAGAAGTAAGACAATATACAATATACAATGCAAATTAGTTTGATAGCTTCATAAGAGATTATAAGGTGCCAAGAAATCAAATGAGAGAGAGCGCACCTCTGGCTGAGGGGATACCTAGCTCAGGTTTCTCTTGTGTTTTAAAGTTCATGATACACTTTTTTACCCCCACAACCTCCAACTGGTATGGTGCAAGGATTATCATCCCCATCTTAAAGATGAGGAAACTGAGGGTCATAGAAATGGAAGGATTTACCCAGCCATGCAGCTGGAAAGTAGGTGGATCCAGGACTCAAAACCAGGTCTTTGGATTCTGAAGCTCTGCAGCTTCTCCTGTGGGACGGCTTCCTGGAGGGTGGGGGGAGGGGTTGGCATTTAAGCAGGGACTTGATGGATGGATAGTACATCGAAGGTCAGAGGTTGGGAGAGGGAATGCCAGGTGCTGTAACCAGTGAGTGCCACAGTATGTGGTGGGAAAGGCAGTGAGAAACCACATCTGGAGGGAGCATAATGGATGTGAAGGGGCTGCTGGGTAAACCAGGGAAAATAAACCAATTTGAATATTGGCCTTCCCCAAATGGAAGAAGCAAACTGTGCTGGTGGGCGTGGAAAGGTGGAGGGGAAAGGCACTATATTTCAAAATCAGATGGAAAGTACTTTAGGATTATATATTGTTTGGGATTATCCAGAGCTCTGTTAGCCTGGGCATCAGAAACTGATTAAAAATACACTGGGTTTTCCATATTTGTGCTTGGGAGTATTTCTTTTTTGAGGAGGTGGAGTACCAACTTGTGAGTCTATCTGTATGGGAAACTCTTGGTGTGGAAACTCCCTCCACTAATGCTGACAGCAACTCTTTGGTAATTTGGAGTCTTAGAGAGAATTGCCTGGCATGACTTGCTTGGGGGTCACACAGCTAGGATGTCAGAGTATGTGTCCAAGATAGAACCTGAAACCAGGAATCCCCAAGTTCAAGGCCAGCCCCCTAGCTGCCTCTCATCCAGTAGTAATAATACCTTCCAACCGTTGAAGTTTGGGGAGCCTTTAATGTGCTTTATCTTGTGGTAGCCCTCTGAGTATTCATATCCTGGTTTCACAGGAAACAGATTCAGAGGGACAGCAAATTGTCCTTAGTCACACAGCTAACAAGGGTCAGAATTAGGATTCGCACTCAGATCTCTTGTGATTATGAATCCAGCACCCTTCCACCTAGACCAGTTGCCTCTCCAGAGAGGCTCCAGCCTGGGGTGGTGGGCAAAGGACTATGAGAGCAGATTGAAGCTCTGGTAAGAATCAGGAGCTCCAGAATCAGCGGGTGCGTTTGGAGCATGAGCGGGGAAAGGGCACCTGCTCCTTCACCTTCCATATGGGTTAAGGCTTGGGGCAGGACAGAGCACTTAGTATTCAGTTCAGAGGAAGAGAAGGAGAAGGAGGGCGATGTGGATCCCCAGAATCAGAGCTGGAGAGGCGTCAGAGGCCACATTTAGTCAGAGTGGCCAGTTATGAGAACAGAATGGTTTCTTTAAGTGGCCTTCTCTATAAAATAAGGGCCTTGTAATAGATGATTTCTAAGGGCCCTTCCAGCTCCAAAATTCAGTGTTCTAAGATCCCAATCAACTCTTAACATTCTCTATTCTGAAATCTCTTCCAACTCTATATTTGATGCTCAAAGATCTCTCCTCATTCTGACATTCTGTGTTTTAAGGACCCTACCACTTGTGACATTTCATGTTCTAATGTCATTCTGACATCCTGTGTTCTAATGTCCCTCCCATATTTGACACATTGTGTTCTAATGTCCCTCTGAGCTCCAACATTCTTTGTTTTAAGGGCCCTCCCAGCTCTGACAGTCTCTGTTCTAAGGGCCCTCTCAGCTCTGACATTCCATGCTCTAAGATCCCTCCCAGATATGACATTCCATCTCTCAAGAGCCCCTCTGACTCTGACATTCTCTGTCCTGGCGATCTACCCTCTCAGGTCCATCCCTACCAACTCTAACTGCAGAAGCTCAGAATTGGAAGGGATGACAGAGACCAGTCTGATCCATCCTATACCCAGATAGGAATCCTATCTTTATCATCAGGACAAGTGGACACCCATCTTCTGCTTGAAGACTCCTAATGATAGGGACCTCACTACCTGCTGAGCTGGCCCACATCACTGCTGGACAGCTCTAATTGCTAGCCAGGCTTATCCTACTCTGGCTGGAATCAGCCTCTCTGCCTCTGCCGCCTCTCCCTTCTAGTGCTACCCTCTGGGGCCAAGCAGAGCATGGCTAATCCCTCTCCCTCATGACAGCCTTTCAGATACTTGAAGTCAGCTATCATGTTCCCTGATAAGTTGTTTTTCATCCAGGTTAAGCATCTCTGACTCCCTCAACCAGTCCTTGTGAGGCATGGTCTCCAAGTCTCTCACAAGGGGTCCGGCTTATCTCTCACCAGGCCACCTCTTCTCTCACTGGGGGTCCGGCTTATCGACGCCCTTCGTAAAACGGGATGCTTAGATCTGGACATAGTGCTCCAGCGGTGGCCTGCCCAGGCATAAAAACAGCACCGACTTCACTGTAGAATTCATTTTTTGTTTGTTTTTGTTTGTTTTGAGGTCATTCGGTTGACCCACATTCAGCTTGCAGTTCACTAAGACTGACAGATCATTGTCACAGGATTTATTTATTATCTAGAGCCCCTCCAACCATACCCCACCCTCTACACGTGTGGTTGATTCTTTTTAAAACCCAAGTGTACAGCTTCACATTTATCCCTATTAAATTTCATCTTATTAGATTCAGATTGTTCTTCTAGCCTGTTGAAATCTTTTTGGATTCTGATTCTGTCATCCAAGTGGTGCTTAGTATTCAAGGGGAGGGGAGGAGGGAGGGAGGTGGAAGGAGAGAGCAGGGGAGAGAAAGACAAGGGAAGGAAGAGGACAGAGAAGGGGAAGAAAGGGGAGGGGATCGTTGAGGAGAGAAAGCAGGCCGGCAGGGAAGGGAGAAAAGCAGAATCGTGGGTGGCGAGAAAGATGGAATTGGAGAGGAGAGAGGAAGCAAAACCAGGAGAGGAAAGGTGAGAGCTAGGAAGGGGCACCAGAGGGAAGGTCAATTAAAGGAGGGGAGGTAGAAGGGAGAAGAAGAGAAGAGGGCAGGAGAGGAGAGAGAAAGAAGAAAGGAGGGGGGCAGAATGAAGAGAAGGGAAAAGGGGAACGTAGGGAGGAGAGCTTCATATTGGTCTGAATATAGACTGTTCCCAAACATAGGCCATATCCCTAAGATAAAATTTCTGAAAAGAGGAGAGCAAATGAATATATATGTATATGTATATATGCATATATGTATGTATGCTATGTATAAATAGAAAGACTGAAAAATAATTATACCAAATAACTGTATATCTTGATGTTTGCTGAAATAGCTGGATAGTTGAGGTCAAGGCTACACTTTCAGTCCAGAGTTTTTCTGGTCACTTGGTCAGCACCTACTATGCATCAGGCACTGTGCTAAGCGCTGGAGATACAAAGACAGGCAAAAGACAATCTCGTTCTCAAGGGGCTTCCAGCCTAACGAGGGAAACAATGTTGAAATGACCGTGTACAAAAACGGGCATAGACAGACTGGGTTGGAGGATTTACCTGGGTGACCACCACTAACCTTTTTGGTCCTCACTTCCTCCCTCTGTAAAATAAGGGAGTTGGACTAGGTAGCGCCACCCTCCCCACCCCCCCCACCCCACCCCCGTCAAGGTCTTTTCCTTCTCTAAATCCATGAAACCTACAATTTATGACTGGGAGTGTTGGTGAGAAAATCACAACCCCATTTTCTTGGTGGGGGGAAAAGAGATTGGTGGACAACTGACTTCACATTGGATCTTCAGCCTCCCCGAGGAATGCTAGACTTGGGTTTTCATATTCCAGATTTGCCTTCCACTGGCAGTATGACCTTGGTCAAATCACTGCCTTCTCCGACCCATCGTTTACCTAATCTGTAAAATAAGGAGGTTGGACTAGGTGACCTGTAAGTTCCTCTAGATCAGATGTTCCTCCATTCCCCACATCCATACTTAGGCCAGGCAGACAATAGCTAATCAGAGCACACTTGTAGGATGCAGGTCACCTGGTGGGGTAGTGTAGGGGCAGCCCGTATTCAGATCAGTATGAGATTTTTTTTTTGCAAGCATCTCCAATGTGGCCAGCTCTGAGGAATACACATTCCTGTTCTTAAGGGACTCCCAGCCTAGGGGAGTTGGCATAATACTCAGGGAGAGTGGGAGAGATCGCTATCATAGATTAGAGTAATTGGTGGAACTTGAGCCAGGTTTTTACGGGAGAAGCATTCGGAACAATTAACTAGATGGAAAGGATGAAGGAGGGTGTTATCTGTGGAGGCCCCAGCTTGAGCAAAGGTGAAGAGGTCGGAGAGGGGAAGAATGGGGAGACCAACCAGACAGGAGTCATGGGCGGTTTCAGTATCTTAGAAAGAGCAGTTGCTTTAGAATCAGGCTAGGGTTCAGATATCACCTCTGAGGGTGACTGTTACTGCCCTCCTGTGCTGGCCACTTCACTGCCATGGGCCTCAGTTTTCTTATCTGTAAAATGGGTGGGTCGGACTATATATATATATATATATATATATATATATATATATATATATATATACACACACACACACACACACATACATATTTATATTTATATATATTTTTATATATATTATATTGTATATATATTTATATTATATATTTATATATATTATATTTATATGTATATGTGTGTGCATACACACATACACACACACACGTAATCTCTGAGGCCCCTTCTACTTCTCAGTATCTGATTCTGGTACCCACTGTTGAACAGAAGGCAGCTAGGTGGCCCCTGGTGTGCTGAACTTAGAATTGAGAGATCTTGAGTTCCAATCCTGCCCTGTATACTTCCTTAGCTGTTTAATTCTGGGTAAATCACGTAACTTTTTCCAGCCTCAGATAACTTATCTAAAAGCAGGATAGTAATATTAATAGCTATCTTATGGGGTAGTTGTGAGGATCAAGTAGGATAAGAGGTAAAGTACTTTGCCAACCTTAAAGCACTATATAAATGCTACCTATAACAATGATATTATTAACATTGTAAGGATAATATAGCAATACATTATAAAATATGATTATACGGTAACGTGCAATATGTTATTATATAACACATTATGATACAATAATATACAATGTGTTATATATATTTTATATATATATATATATTATTTTTTTATATAATAATATACAGTATGTTATTATATGATATAATTGTATAGTTATAATTATATAATAGCTAGCATTTATACAGTGTTTTAAGGCTGGCAAAGCGCTTTCCATATATTGTTAACTCATCTGGATTTTTAGTCGCAGCGGTAGGATCGGAATTATATATATCATTTTATATAATGATACTTTAGCTCTCTGACCCTAGATGAATCAATTAATTTCTTTGTGCCTCAGTTTCCTCTTGAGTAAATAATGGATATAATAACATCTGTACTCCTTACCTCCAACAGTTTTGTCATGAAGAACGTACTTTATAAACAGCAGTCTTACAGAAATAGGAACTATTCCAAAGAAGAGACCCGAGAAGGCGCCTCTTCCGTCCCCTCTTCCTTCTTTGCGGGGGGGGGGGGGGGGGGGGGGAGGGGCCGTGTGTAGAACCCTGCATACAATGTCTGACTCTCTCCATATCTGGGTTAGGTCTGCTGACCTGCTTCCTGCCACCCCGCCCCGCATCCCCTTCGGTATTTTTTGTTATAAGTTTATTTTCCATGATGAGGGAGGTCTTGGGTTTTCAAAGGCCAACTCCCTTCTACAAGGTGGCCCTCTGGAGGGGGGGGTGGAAGGTAGAAACGTCAGGAAATATGGGTGGCTTAACAAAAGATCAATGAAAATTAATTTTAAAATGATCCAGGGATTCTCATGATAGCATTGAAGAGATGCTAGGGCCACGTCTATGGAGGGTCTTGAAAGGTTTACATTGGATGCAGCAGACAATCCAAAAATCCCATAATAATCCCAGGCTCTTATTTGTCCCAGTTTTACCATTCATTCATGGGATGATAGGACCGAGAGCTGGAATGAGGGAAGGAATGAACAATGAATGAATGAAAAGTATTAATTAAGCCCTTACTATTTACCAAGCACCAAAGTACTTATTAAGCACTTACTATTTGCCAAGCACCAAAGCATTTATTAAACACTTACCGTTTGCCAAGCACTGAGGATACAAGTCCAAATACAAGATAATCCCTGCCCTCAGGGAGTTTAATCTTCTAAGAGGGAAATGACCTTGGAAATCAAATCAACCAGAGATTCTTAACCTTTTTGGCCACATGGACCCTTTTTGGAAGTCCGGTTTGGACCACTCATTCACAATAATGTTTTTTTAACTGTATAAAAGATAATTCATAGGATTACAAAGAAAACTAATTATGTCGAAATAAAGATGTAATTTTTCCCCATTCAAGTTCATCAAACTCCTTGAAATTTATCCACTGATCCCTAGGGTCCAAAGACTACAGGTTAAAAAACCCCTGATCTGATCCAAGCCTTCCACTTTACAGATGAGAAAAGTAAGGTCCAGAAAGATTCTCACACTTGCCCAGTGCCACAAGCCAGTTAGTAAACATGGTTGAGATTAAAACTCAAATTCTCTGACTGAAAACCCAGTTCTTTAAAAAAAAAATATATCTTCTATTTTTATTATTATCTTCATTTCCAAATATTTCCATCCTCCCTTCCCTCCTCAAATAGCCATCCTTTGCAATACAGAATTAAAGCAAAAGCCAAACTAACCAACCCAGTAACTGAATCTGATGGCAAATGCAGCATTCTGCACCCGTAGGCCTTCACCTCTGCAAAGAAAGGAGGGAGCTTCACTTTCTCATCTTTTCTTCAAGACTAAATAAGACTAAGACACAGCAGTCAGGTCCCTTTGTTTGATTTTTCTTTCCATTTACATTGCATCCAGTCATCTTTTCATTCATTACACAGCTACAGCTCTTCAGTGGGTGAGCTCAAGTAAAGCGTGTTCTTAGTGTCCTCACCTGTAAAATACAGTGTTTGGACTAGGGACTCACCACATTCCCTGCCAGCTCTGATGTTCTGTGCTTCAAGGTACTTCCCAGCTGTACCTTTTAATACTCTACAATGCCTTCTAGTGCTAATATACTATGTTCTAAGGGCCTCCTAACTGACTTTCTCTGTTCTGTGGCCTCTCCCAGCTCTGACATCCTGTGTTCTAAGGCCCCTCCCAACTCTGACATCCTGTGTCCTAAGAGCCCTTCCAGCTCTGACATTCAGTGTTCTAAGGGACCTCCCAGCTCTGACATTCAGTGTTCTAAGGGCCCTCCCAGCTCTCCTGTGACAAGCTTCTTCCCAGTTCTAACAGTACATACTTTATAACCAGTGGATACATTTGGAGACAAGAGAAAACAGCAGTGCTGGGGTCTACTCTGTGGGGTAAGCAGCACTGGAAGGGAGGTAGAGGCAGGGGAAAAGAAAGGGTCTTTCCTTCCTGATGACTCTTGGCCCAAGAGCCCCAGGAAGGCATGGTGAAGATAATAACTCCCCTTTCCTGTCTCCTTCCAACTAAGGCCTAGCCCCTGGTGGGGGGGGGCCGCTACAATGTGACCTGCTGGCCCCCCTTTTTCCCTCCGCCACCCATCAGGCTAGCCAGAGAAGAGAGATTGCTAACCCACTGGCTGACCCAGTTTTTCCCACGCTGGTGGAGAGGGAGGAGGGGTAAGCTTCTCCCTCTGCCTCCTTCAGGAGGTCTGCTGGGGAGAAGGGAGAAGAGAGGAAGAAAGAGGGAGAGAGAAGACAAACTTAAAGGTAGATTTCCTTCAGCGTCCTTTACCTTGGGGTCCTTCCAGGAGCAGCATAGAAAGTATGTCTCCTGTCTGTCCTTCCTCCTTCCCTGATTCTGCCTGTTCAGCCCCAGCCCCTGAGCTAGAGCTTCTAGGGCACTCTGAATGGGTGGTGAGGCAGGAGTGAAGGGATCAGCCGGGGAAGGAAAACCTGCCTGATGCAATAACCCCTGAACTGAAGAACTTCCCAAGAATGACTGGTTCCCTCCATGTGGGTGCATGCTAATGACGTGCAAATGCCCAGAGTGTTCCTGCCCATCTTACACACTGTGACGCAGACCTCTGGGAAAATGCCAGTGCTGAGACCTCAGCCACACAAAAGTTGCGGGGAAAAGGTGGATAGAGAATGGTTTGTTGGGGCCCTAGTCTGGCAGAAGCAACAGCCTGTCCAGATTCAAGGGAAGGAGCCACATGGAGGTGAGCCTAACTGGGAGCAGAGGTAGGAGGGAGAGGACATTAAGCCTCTAAAGAGAAGCAGGCAGATAGTTGGTCTTTCTAGAAGGGTCCCAGGCAAAGAGAAAGGGGGTGGGGTGGAATTAAAACCATAGAATGTTAGAGCTGGGGTACAGAACTACAGAACATTAGATTTGAGAGAGCCCTTAGAACACAGAATGTCAGAGCTGGGAGGGCCCTTAGAATACAGGATGTGAGAGCTGAGAGCACCCTTAGAACACAGGATGTCAGAGCTGGGAGGGCCCTTAGAACACAGGATATCGGGGCTGGGAGGGCCCTTAGAACACAGAATGTTAGAAATGGGAGGGCAATTAGAATACAGAACATCAGAATTTGAAGGGCCCTCTGAATGTAGAATAGTGGATTGGAAGGAATCTGAGAATATCAAATGTCAGAGCCAGAAGGGACTTCAGAGGTCATCTTATCCCACTCCCTCATTTTCCAATGAGGAAACAGTGATCCAGAAAAGAGAGGCAGTTGGCTCCAGATCACACAGTTAATTAATTGGTTGATCTGGAACTAGAACGCAGGTCTCCTGGTTCCCTGTAGAGTCCTCGGCTCAATGCCACTCTGTCTCTAGTTGAGAGGGAACTTATTGACTGAGGAGAGCCACCAAGGGCAGGGAGCTCGGGAGAGAGCAGTCAGGTGAGGGGTAATAGGTGGCTGAGCTGGGGAAAGTTCAGGAGCCAGAGAGTGAACTAAATAAAACCCTCCATAAATCACAGCCTGTCAACCCTGCCCTCCCTTTCCTGAGCTGTGAAGGATGGGAGAAGACCACGCCGTGGCCCACCTTTCTCTCCCCAGGCCCAGACACATAGAAACAGTCCCCCGGCCATATGGAATCACTCCCCCAGACTTCAGGGCATTGAGTAGAGCTACGAAAACAGCTTCTTTCTGATGTCTTCTAATTCACTCTCCACAAAATCGGTGGCGAAAAAAATACTAGGGTATTATGCCAAAGCATAAGATCTGGGTTCTAGCCTCATTTGCACCGGTTACTAGCTAGGTGAGCTAGGGCTGAGTCTCCTGGCCTCTTACAGATTCACAAAATGTCAGAGCTGGAAAGGGTTTTAGAGTCCTCTTATTTTACAAACAAAGAAACAGGGCCAGGGAAGAGAAGTGATTGGCTCAAGGCCACACAGCTAATAAAGGCGGAGTTGGAATTCAAACCCAGGCCCTTTGACTCCTTGTGCCTATACCACTGCCCCACACTGTGATATTGATTGAACCTTGGTGTCCTCATCTGTAAAATGGGATGTCACCGAGTGTATCATGGTCTAACCATTCTGATCTTTCATGACCAATCTCACAGGGTTGCTCTGAGTCCAAGAATCCCTAGCATTTATATGGTGCTTTGTTTTGCAAAACACTTTACAATATCACCTCATGATTCTCACAACAACCCTGGGAGGCAGATGCTATCATTATACCATTTTACAGATGAAGAAACTGAGGCAGGCAGAGGTTAAGTGACTGGCCCAGGGTTCCCTGGCAGCTAATAAGTGTCTAAGATCAGGTTTGAACTCAGGTCTCCTGGATTCCAAGTCCCATGCACTATCTGCTGTACCACCCAGCTGCATCTTATTAGGGTATTAATGAGGGGAAAACATGGAAAAAATGTAGTGTTTGGATTCAGAGGACCCAGGTACTTGCTGACTATATGACATTGGGTGTATCACTTCTTGCCTTTGTTTCTTCATGAGTATGTAGTGGGAAACTGACCATTGAGAGCTGTGTCCTTAGGAACACGCTGTCCATATGGCCAAGGACTGGGCAGGGATTGGCCTGATGACCTCTAAGGTTACTTCCAGCCCTAAATCTATCATCCTAATGTATGGAACTCAATTTTCTTAAATATACACATCTCTCTCTCTCTCTCTCTGTTAAAGGCCTCCTAGGTACCAGACAAAGCTGCTAGGTGGCACCATAATGCGTAGATCGCCACATTTGGAAGTTAGGAAGATTCATCTTTCTGAGTTCAAATCTGTCCTCAGACACTTACTAGCTGTGTGACCCTGGGCAAGTCAGTTAACCCAGTTTGCTACAGTTTCCTCATCTGCAAAATGAGCTGGAGAAGAAAATGGCAAACCACTCTAGTATCTTTGCCACAAAAACCCCAAAGGGTGTCATGAAGATTCAGACACAACTGAATAACAATGTACCAGGCATTGTGCCAGATCCTGGGATTCAGAAACAAAGAGATGACCTCTGACCTCAGGAATCTTATATTTTGCTTCACTTTATAAACTGTTAGAGGTAGTATGGTGTAGTAGCTAGGGTTGAAACCTTGAAACCATCTAGACCTGTGTTCAGTTCTGCCTTAAACACATGCTGGTTGTGTGGTCTTGGACAAGTCATTTTAACTCTTACTTCTCTAAGCATCTCTGAGACTTTAAGTGTCAGAGAAGGCGCCTACATGCATTGGAAGAGGGAGTTTTCTACCTCTTATAAACTATATTTCAATTAAAAATTATTTTCCGACTTGAATGAACTGATGCTAAGTGAAATGAACAGAACCAGGAGAACACTGTACACCGTAACAGCCACGATGTGCAATGACTAATTTTGATAGACTTATCTCTTCTTAGCAATGCAAGAATCCAAGACAGCTCCAAAGGACTAATGATGGAAAATGCTGTCCACATCCAGAAGAAGAATTGTAGAATCTGAATACAGATCAAAGCATACTATTTTTTCTCATTTTTTTGTTTGTTTGTTTCTTCTTTCTCATGGTTTCTCCCATTGGTTCTAATTCTTCTTTACAACTTGACTAATGTGAAAATAGGTTCAGTATGAATGTATATGTAGAGCCTATATCAAAAAATTACATGCCATCTTGGGGGGAAGAGATGGGGAGAAAATTTGGAACTCAAAATCTTATGGAAGTGAATGTTGAAAACTAAAAATAAATATTTTTTTAAAAAATTTGTTTTCAGTTCCAAATTCTCTCCCTCCCTCCATCTCCTCTACCCATTGAGAAGGCAAGAGATATAATATCTATCATATATATGAATGTGGGCGGCCGGACGGGTGTGCCCCACAATAGCACCCCGTACTCCCCGACTACCGCCTCACACTCACCCTGCCCACGGGTCTTCGGACGTCTCCGGCTCCTCCCGGGGGACGCGAGAGGAGAATCACCAGACAGCCACCAGAATGCGACAAGCAGTTTTATTGCAATGGCGTACCAGAAAGCTACACAAATCCCGCTGACCCTCTCTGGGGTGCGCCTTATATTGGGTGTTTCGGGTTAGCTCCTCCCCAGTTCCTCCCCGAGGGTGGAGCTCCTCCAGTTAGAGCCGCCCCGGTACTGACGTGACAGAAGCCACACAGGCACTGCTGCGTCAGCAGGTCCAGACTCCCTGGCGTCTCACTACCCTCTCGGGGGGCCCAGGTCCAGAGCGCCCCTAACATATGAAGTCATCTAAAACATATTTCTACATTAGTCACAATGCCAAAAAAAAGCAAGAAAAACAAAGAAAATGAAAAAATGCTTCAGTTTGCACTAGGAGTCCATCAGTTAATTCTCTCTCCAGAGGGGTCCTCCCTCTTTGTAAACCATAGAGTTCTACATAAATGTCAGCCATTTGTATTATTAATCTGGTCCTCTGTCCTCAGTGGGTGCCCAGTATATTAATTCATTAATTCAACAGATATTTCTTGAGTGCCTGCTAAGTACAAAGCACAGCCAGTGCCAGGGATCTTCCCAGAATGCCTAGGGAAATGTGGAGGTCTTCATGATAGAGACAAAAGGAAAATATTTCAGACCCTTTCCTTGATAAAGCAAAGGAAAGGCTGTGACCTGGAAACTTTGGGGGCAATATGGTGGGATTTCTAAGAAGGTGGAAGGAAGAATAAGACATAAGCATTGCCTGAAAGAAGCTCTTGGTCTCTCAGGCAAGAGAAGAGAAGTACCCAGATAACTAGAGCAGAGGGCAGCATGTGATCAGGCACAAAGGAGTGGTGTAAATAGTCAGCACTGAGAGGGTGCAGAGGGTGGAGATGATGTGGGAAGGGAAGGCCTTCTGGAGCAGGTGGAATTTGAGCAAGGCCTTGGAAAATAGGTAGGAATACACCATGATGAGGTTGTATTTATACCAGGAATGCCGAGCTGGTTCAATATTAGGAAAACTATCAGCATAACTGACCATATCAGTAATAAAACTAACAGAAATCATATGATTATCTCAATAGATGCAGAAAAAAGCTTTTGACAAAATACAGCACCCATTC
Organism: Trichosurus vulpecula; assembly: GCF_011100635.1. NCBI lineage: Eukaryota > Metazoa > Chordata > Mammalia > Diprotodontia > Phalangeridae > Trichosurus > Trichosurus vulpecula. The sequence goes on from NC_050574.1 coordinate 56,224,060, forward strand.
CTATTAAAAACACTAGAGAGCACAGGAATAAATAGAGTATTCCTTAAAACAATAAGTGGCATCTATCTAAAACCATCACCAAACATCATCTGTAATGGGGATAAACTAGAAGCTTTCCCAATAAGATCAGGGCTGAAACGAGAATGTTCATCATCACCATTACTATTCAATATTGTACTAGAAATGTTAGCTTTAGAGAAGAAAAAGAAACTCAAGGAATTAGAATAGACAATGGGGAAACAAAACTATTACTCTTTGCAAATGATATGGTGGTATACTTAGAGAACCTAGAGAATCAACTAAAAAACTACTTGAAATAATTAACAACTTTAACAAAGTTGCAGTATATAAAATAAACCTACATAAATCATTGGCATTTACATATAATACTAACAAAGCCAGCAGCAAGAGATAGAAAGAAAAATTCCATTTAAAATAACTGTAGACAATATAAAATATTTGGGAGTCTACCTGCCAAGACACACCCAGGAACTATAATAACACAATTACTTTTCACATAAAGTCAGATCTAAACAATTGGAAAAATATCAATTGCTTATGGGTAGGCTGAGCTAATATAATAAAACTGACAATTCTACCTAAATTAATTTACTTATTCAGTGCAATACCAATGAAACTACCAAAATTTATTTTGTAAAGCTAGAAAAAAAATTCATCTGAAAGAACAAAGGTCCAGCAGAATATCAAATGAATTAATGAAAAAAAAATGCATTTGTATGGCCTAGCCATACCAGGTCTTAAACTGTATCATAAAGCAGCAGTCATCAAAACTACTTGGTACTGGCTAAGAAATAGAGCAGTAGATCAGTGAAATAGGTTAGGTACACAAGACACAGTAGTCAATGACTATAGTAGCCTACTGTTCGATAAACCCCAATACTCCAGCTTTGGGGATAAGAACTCACAATTTGACAAAAACTTCTGGGAAAACTGGAAACTAGTATGGCAGAAACTAGGCATAGACCAACATCTCACACCGTATAGCCAGACACAGTCAAAACGGGTACATAATTTGGATACAAAGGGTGATACCATGAGCAAATTAGGAGAGCAAGAAATAATTTGCCTGTCAGGTCTATGGAGAAGAGAAGAATTTATGACCAAACGAGATAGAGAACATTATGAAATGTAAAATAGGTAATTTCGAATACATTAAATTAAAAAGGCTTTGCACAAACAAAACTAATGCAACTGAGATTAAAAGGAAAGCAGAAAGCTGGGAAGCAATTTTTATAGTCAGTGTTTCTGATAAAGGCCTCATTTCTAAAATATATAGAGAACTGAGTCAAATTTATAAGAATCAAGTCATTCCCCAGTTGATAAACGGTCAAAGGATATGAACAGGCAGTTTTCAGACGAAGAAATTAAAGCTATCTATAGTCATATGAAAAAATACTCTAAATCACTATTGATTAGAGAAACGCAAATTAAAACAACTCTAAGGTACCACCTCACACCTATAAGATTGACTAATATGACAGAAAAGGAAAATGATAAATAAAGAAGACATGGGAGAATTGGAACTCTAATATATTGTTGGTGGAGTTGTGAACTGAACCAACCACTCTGGACAGCAATTTGGAACTATGCCCAAAGTTTCAATCAAACTGTGCATATCCTTTGATCCAGGTACTGGGTCTATATCACAAAGAAATCATAAAAAAGAGAAAAGGACCCACATGTATGAAAATATTTATAGCAGCTCTTTTTGTGGTGGCAAAGAATTGGAAATTGAGGGGATGCCCATCAATTGGGGAATGGCTGAACAAGTTGTGGCATATGAATGTAATGGAATTCTATTACGGTATAAGAAATGATGAGCAGGCAGATTTAAGAAAAACCTGGAAAGACTTACATGAACCGATGCTGAGTGAGGTGAGCAGAACCAGGAGAACATATACACAGTAACAGCAACATTGTGCGATGATCAACTATAATAGACTTAGCTCTTCTCAGCAATACAGTGATCTAAGACACTTCCAAAAGACTCATGATGGAGAATGCTATCCACATTCAGAGAAAGAACTATGGAGTCTGAATGCAGATTAAAGCAGACTACTTTCACTTTTTTTGTTTCTTCTTTCTCATGGTTTTTCCCTTTTGTTGTGATGCTTCTTTCACAACATGACTGATGTGGAAATAATGTTTCATATGATTGCACATTTATAACTTATATCAGATTGTTTACTGTCTTGGGTAGGGGAAAGGGGAGGGAGGGACAAAAAATCGGAACTCAAAATCTTATAAAAGGGAATGTCGAAAACTGTCTACATGCCATTGGCAAAAACAAAATACTGTTAAATGGGAAGAAAAGAAAAACAGGTAGCATCTCCACAGGCAACCATGGGAAGAGGGCATTACAATTGAATTCAACTTAGTTCAACTCAATAACCGTTAATTAAGTAACCATGGTATGTCAGACACTGTTTCTGGCTAGGGATCTAAAATCAGCAAATGAAATAGTTCCTGCCCTCAAGGAGGCTTATAGCCTACTGAGGGGATGCATGTATAGATAATACACCAGAGTGTGATTGAGGCAGGGGAGAGATCCTAAGTGCTCCAAGAAAATTTGAGGAGAGCACACTAACATCTGTGAGGGAAAATCACAGATTGTAAGCTTCTTGAAGGGCGGGGCTGTTTTGTTTTTGTCTTTGGATCTTTGTACCCAGCTCAATGCCTACAACATGGCAGGCACTCAATGAAATGCTTGTTGACTGATTGCTCAGGGGAGGCTTGCCCCACAGTGGAGGTGGCACCCGAGCTGGGCCTTGAGGATTTTCTGAGAGGGGAAAATGAGGCAAACAGTGCAGTCCAAGTATGGAAGACAGCCTTTGGAAATGGGTTGAGATGGAAGAAGACTGGACACCAGCTTGACTGTGTGGATAGATTATAGAATGGCATGAAGGGGAAGTTATATGAAGTTAAACTGGAAAGACAAGTCAGAGCCCTAATCCAAAAGGGCCTGATATTCCAGACTCAGAAGTTTGTGTGTTAACCTAACGGCGATAGGGAGCCATTGAGGCTTTGGGAACAGGGGACTAGTGTGATCATACCTGTTGTGAAGGAAGATTCTTGTAACAAATGGGTGGAGGATGAGGATTAGAGAGAAGAGGCTGGCAGCAGCAGGGAGACCAGGAAAGAGATTATTGCAGCAGCCCAGGTGAATGGCCTGAGTTCAGGTCATGACTATGGGGATAAAAATATGGCGTAAGAGTCAATGGATTTGGACTAAGAGAATGAGACAAAGAAAAAGGGAAAGGCCAAAGATGATGACACAGTACAACGATGGCCATAATTAGGACTCTGGGGAATCGGATGGGGTTTGAAGGGCTCTTCTTTCCTGTTTTGCAGTGAACTTGTTGGACACGTCGACCATCCACGGGGACTGGGGCTGGCTCACGTACCCAGCACATGGGGTAAGTGATGAGGACTGGCTACTGACTCATAGTTGGGTGGCTGGGCAGGGGATGGGTCTTCCCTGTCATCTTGGTCCCCAGGAGGTCATAAGCAGCTGGCACTCTCTACCTGAAGGAGAGAGCCCAAGGACTATAGCTGGGAAACAGGGTTGTAGCCTACTTCCTACTCCCCAACATGACACTAATGATGATGATGATCTCATCACCATAAACATCATCATCATCATCACAGTACTGGATAAAGACCTGGTCTCAAGGTCAGTAAGATCTGGATTCTAGCCCCAGCCATGTTGCTTTCTCACTGTGTGGGATTTGGGGCAAGGTATTTCCCTCCCTCAGTTTCCTTACCTGTAAAATGAAGGGATCACATTAGAGAAGGCAGCTAAGGCCTACATGGGTTCAGAAATTTGCTCTGTATCACACAGGAAGTTAAAAGCAGAACCAAGATTTGAACTCAGTCCCTCAGAGTACTCTCCATTACTCCATCCTGTTTCATAGCCAGTTTTGTCCTCAGCTTGTCCTTTTTTCCACTTGGTCCCTGGGCACTCTCAGTCACCCCTGGGGCTGCATTTCTTAGTTCTGTCCGGTTGGCTCCCACTTCTTTGTTTTTAGGGCTGAAGCTCCAGCCTCAGGTTCACTTGCTGCTTGCCAGAACAGTGCCACGCAACTGTCCTTCCAGCACCCCAAAGGCAGCATGCCCCAAGCTCTAATGGATTTTAGCCCACAAATAAGTGCTTTTCCTGACTGGCCAGTTTCTATTAAAAGTGTTGACATTCCCAGTCACCCAGACTGGAAAAAATAGTCCCCTTTGATTCTTCTCCCTCCTGACACCCTCCCTTCCTCCTCCTCGGCCTCCACCTTCCCCAAAGCTTTCTTCTTCCATCCCCCTCCTTTCTTGAGCACGAACCTAGTGTGGGCCCTCATTAGCTCTTACCTGGATTATTTCAAAAGCTTCTGAGAGTATCTTCTCCACATTTCAGTAAATATTTACTCAGGATTTGTGTTCAAGGAACCTGTGTTGGCTACTGAGGGAAATACAAAGACAAGATTGAGTTTTTGCCCTGAAAGAGCCCGATGTCTATGAGGGGGGATGAGACATAGGCCAGACAAAGACAGAGCATTAGGAGAAGTCAGCAGTGGGAGAGCACACATCTAGATGGTCCTGAAGATCTCTCCCAGCTCTGACATCCTGTGGTTCTAAGGGCCCTCCCAGCTCTGACATCCTGTGGTTCTAAGGGCCCTCCCAGCTTGGACATTCTGTGTTCTAAGGGCCCTCCCAGCTCTGACATCCTGTGTTCTAAGGGCCCTCCCAGTTCTGACATTCTGTGTTCTAAGGGCCCTCCCAGTTCTGACATCCTGTGTTCTAAGGATCCTCCCAGTTCTGACATCCTGTGTTCTAAGGGCCCTCCCAGATGTGATATCCTGTGTTCTCAGGCCCCTCCCAGCTCTGACATTCTGTGTTCTAAAGGCCCTCCCAGTTCTGACATCCTGTGTTCTCAGGCCCCTCCCGGCTCTGACATCGTGTGTTCTAAGGCCCTTCCCGGCTCTGACATCCCGTGTTCTAAGGGCCCTCCCAGTTCTGACATCCCGTGTTCTCAGGCCCCTCCCGGCTCTGACATCCTGTGTTCTAAGGCCCCTCCCGGCTCTGACATCCCGTGTTCTAAGGGCCCTCCCGGTTCTGACATCCCGTGTTCTCAGGCCCCTCCCGGCTCTGACATCCCGTGTTCTCAGGCCCCTCCCGGCTCTGACATCCTGTGTTCTAAGGCCCCTCCCGGCTCTGACATCCTGTGTTCTAAGGGCCCTCCTGGCTCTGACATCCTGTGTTCTAAGGGCCCTCCCGGCTCCAACATCCTGTGCCCTAAGGGCCCTTTCATCTTGATAATTGCTAGAACTCATATGGTGCTTGAAGATTCTCTAAGCCTTTTGCAAATATTATCTCATTTAGTTCTCACAACAAACCTGTAAGGCAGGTGATATTGTCACCCCCATTTTATGATGAGGAATCTGAGGAACAGAGAGGTTAATGGACTTACCCAAGGTCACACAGCTAGTTAGTATCCGAGGCAGGATTTGAAGGCAAGTCTTCCTTCTTCTAACATCTTCTCTTCTGAGGCTGCTGATGTTCCCTTGTCTCAAAGGTGCCTTCAAGTTCTAACACTGAACATTCTAAAGTCCCTCCTGACTCTGAAGTTCCATGAGTCTGTCTTTGGACTCTCCCTGGTACCTCTGGGGTTAAAGCCATTGTCACAGTTAATTGAGTACCAAATAACATGCCAGCTGTTTCCTGTCTGCCTCCTGCCAGAGACCCAGAAAAATTAATCAGCTCTGTCAGCACCGAGGCATGCATCAGCCTGCCCCACCAATGCCAACATTGTGCCCAGGCACTGCTATCCCCTAGAAGCATCTCTGCCTGGGAATGCAGGGACCAGGTGGCCTGTAGCCCATCAACCTGGCTTGGGAGCGGACCTCCCTGGGTCAGGCATGAGGAGTGTGGCTCCCGATCTGACTGCCCTCAACCATTGATGTTGCCCAGCAGGGTCACACTCAGGGACAGGAAAGGATGTGATTGGCGTCTGTAGCCACCCTGCCCGTACCACCCTAGTAATGCTGATTGTTCACATCAGCATCATTTCAATTCCATTCAGAGGCCAAGAATATTGAATTCAGGATCCTGAAAGAGCTTAGTTGGTGAAGCAGCCTTGTTCATGCAACCTGGAAATTCAAAAATGGCTCCTCCGTAAAAGCCTCAAGATAGAGGGTTAAGGAGCCTTAGAGAACGGGAGCTGAACAGAGAATGGTATAGCCGGGAAGGCCCTTAGAACACAGGATGTCAGAGCTGGGAGGGCCCTCAGAACACAGGATATCAGAGCTGGGAGGGCCCTCGGAACACAGGATGTCAGAGCTGGGAGGGCCCTCGGAACACAGGATGTCAGAGCTGGGAGGGCCCTCAGAACTCAGGATGTCAGAGCTGGGAGGGCCCTTAGAACACAGGATGTCAGAGCTGGTGGGGGGGTGGGGCTCTTAGAACAGAACGTATCAGAGGCGGAAAGAATCAGAAACATTATCTAACACTTCTCTAAAGCATCTGTCACATTCTTTCTTATAATTATTTGGCTACATCCCCAGCTCTCCTTTCCCCTACTAAACTGTCAGCTACTTGAGGCCAGGGACAAGTTTCTTATTCTTTGTGCCTCTCCCAGCACTGAGCCGAAGGCCAGACACAGAAGGCGGTGTAATCAATACCTGTTGTGTTGAATTGCCTTCTGTTGTACAAAAGCCTGAACATAGTGAGTGCCCCAGAGTTCTGGCTGTCAGACTGAGTATTGCCCCACATCTCCCCCTGGGTTGGTCCCTAATCAATCCTTTCTTGGTCCTCTCCCTACAGTGGGATTCTATCAATGAAGTGGACGAATTCTTTAGCCCCATCCACACGTACCAGGTGTGCAACGTCATGAGCCCCAACCAGAATAACTGGCTTCGGACAAGCTGGGTACCGCGGGATGGTGCCCGCCGGGTATATGCCGAGATCAAGTTCACCCTGAGAGATTGTAACAGCATGCCAGGGGTGCTGGGGACGTGCAAGGAGACCTTCAACCTTTACTACCTGGAATCTGACCGAGACCTGGGCACCAGCACCCAGGAGAGTCAGTTTGTGAAAATCGACACCATTGCTGCGGACGAGAGCTTCACTGGTGCCGACCTGGGAGTCCGGCGCCTCAAGCTCAACACGGAGGTGCGCGGCGTGGGGCCACTGAGCAAGCGAGGCTTTTACCTGGCCTTCCAGGACATCGGAGCTTGCATTGCCATCCTCTCTCTGCGCGTTTACTACAAGAAATGCCCCGCCATGGTGCGCAACCTGGCTGCCTTCTCGGAGGCAGTGACGGGAGCCGACTCTTCCTCCCTGGTGGAGGTTCGGGGGGAGTGCGTCGGGCACTCGGAGGAGCGGGACACACCCAAGATGTACTGCAGCGCCGAGGGGGAGTGGCTGGTGCCCATTGGGAAGTGCGTGTGTAGCGCCGGTTATGAGGAGCTCCAAGACGCCTGCGTGGGTGAGTGACCGCGCTTCACGGTTCCGTGGCGGATCAGTCAAGCTACAAGAGACCTTAGGCTGTCTTTTAATTCTCATTTTACAGAGGAGGAAACTGAGGCCCAGAAAAGGGGAAGTAATTGGCCAAAGGGTCACACAGGTATTGAAAGAGCTATCCTTTCTATTCCAAACCCAGGACACTTTCCAAATAATCAATCCTCAAGAATTTATTAAGCCCCTCCTAAGTGCCGGCCCGTGCTAGGTACTGGGGATAGGAAACCAAACATGGAACTGTCCCTGTCCTCAAGGAGCTTATATTCCAATAGGGGAGACCACACGGATGTATATGGGTGGTATATACAAGGCATAGGGGACATTCCTGTGATGTCGTTGATTTAGGGGACTCCAACGTGAGAAAATTCAAGGCGAGTGGATATATGGTCTCAGCGGCCGTGAGGTAGTTGCTCGAAGTCACATGACCAGTAGGTGTTAGAGGTAGAATTTGAACCCAGGTCTTCTTCGCTTTGAGGGTGGCTCTCTACCCATTCTGTTTTTCCACCATCACCTGCTCCAAACTGCCTCTCATAAAGACATACACAAATCAAATACAAAGACACCTTGTAGAGAAAGGCACTCTTATCCTAAGGTATACATGGCCCTTGTCCCACAGTAGCCTTGGGAAAGAAATCAGAGAGCTGGGCCCCTGAAGGCAGAGGTCACACTGAAGGGACTACGGCAGTTGCTCTGACTCCCCCCAACCCTAACTCAGCAAAGTCAGCATTAACTCCCATGTACAAGACCCCTCTGATAGGCGTGATGGATACAAAGACACCAGCGGACCAGTCCCTGTTCTCAAGGAACTTACAATCTACAGGATGCCCAAGTTTTCCATCTAGGACAGTATCCCTTTTTGGTAACCAAGTGGCAGCCAGCTCCCCTGCCACTGCTTGGGAAAATTGAGTTGACTGGGGAAGGGGCAACAGGACAGGCCAAGGTCCCCTCACCACTAAGGACTCTAGAGAATGTGAGGAAAGTGCCATGGCCAGGGCAGTAGCTAGCAGCTGGGTGTGTGTGTGTGTGTGTGTGTGTGTGTGTGTGTGTGTGTGTGTGTGTGAAGTAAATATAGGCTGTGTGTGTGTGTGTGTGTGTGTGTGTGTGTTTGTGTGTGCCTGTGATACATCCGAAGAGAACACACTAAAAGTGACTGCACAGCTCTGTGGGCAGGGCAGGGGGAGGTACACAGACAAGAAGCCCCGAGTGGATGAGTACAATGGAATTGCCCCTGTCAAGGAATAAACCCAGAACCCTGTGGGATTCCCTACATCCTGAGTTGCCAGATGATCCCTTTAGATACTCTGGTGATCCCAGCCTGCCTGCTCCAGATCACAATGCTATAGGCTTCAATTCAATTCGTTTCGATTCAACCAATGTTTAAATTAGTGCCTACTTTGAGCAAAGCCCTGTGTTAGACCCTGGGAATACAGAGGTGTATTCTATACAGACCCTACAATGAAGGAGTTCACAGTCCAATGGAGAGAAGAACATGGAGGCACGTAACAGTGATTGAAATTTGAAGGCAGAGAGATAGTTACCTGAGATCTCAAAATTGCTTAGTCCAGTGGCCTTTGCTCAGTGCTCATCCTTGATCTCTCTGTAGCATATGACGTTGTTCCCAAACCTCTCCCTCTGGATATTCAGTCCTCCTTGGTTTTCCATGAAATTGCTTTCTCCTGGTTCTCCTCCTACTTGTATGACCACTCCTCGGTCTCCATTGCTGGGTCATTTTTAACTTCCCAACCCCTCTCCCCCACTACAGGTTTTGCATAAAGGTATCTTGTATGGTTTTCTCTTCCTCCTCCTTTTTTTTCCTTCTTCTTCTTCTCTTCCTCCTCTTCCTCTTCCTCACCCTATATCTACCTATGTCTATCATCTATCTATTTATCTATCTACTGTATCTATGTCTGTCTTTCAGTCTCTCTGTCTACCTGTGTCCATCCATCCATCCATCTGTCCGTCCATCTATCAATCTATCTATCTATCTATCTATTTATCTATCTACTGTATCTATGTCTGTCTTTCAGTCTCTCTGTCTACCTGTGTGTCCATCCATCCATCCATCTGTCTGTCCATCCATCTATCTATCTATCCATCTGTTTATCTATCCACTTATCTGTATGTCTACTATTGTCTATCTATCTATATTTATCTCTCTATCCACCTATGTCTATTATCTATCTAATTTCTGTCTGTCTTCTGTCTCTCTATCTCTATATTTATCTATTGATCCACCTGTCTATGTATCAATCCACCTCTCTCCTTCTCTTTCTCTCTCTCTCCCCTCTCTCTCTCCCGCCTCTCTCTCCCTCCTTCCCTCCATCCATATCTCTCTCTCTCTCTCTCTCTCTCTCTCTCTCTCTCTCTCTCTCTCTCTCTCCCCCCCCCCTCTCTCTCTCCCCAATGGGGGAGACCTCTGAAGTCTTTCTCCAGCCCTCCATTTTCTGGTGCTAGCCTTTGCCCTTCTCTGGGCAGTCTTGCCCAGTCTCCTTGCCCAGTCTCCTTGCTGCTCCGCTCCAGTCTCCTCGCTGCCCTCTCCTGTCTGCCCTGCCCCCCCCTTAGTAACTCTGTTCTGAGCAAACAGCACAGAGCCTCCCAGGGAAAGTCAGCTCCCAAGCCCGCCAGACCCCTTATCGCTGTTTGAGCAGCCAGAAGCCTGTTCCATTTCCCGAGTCCCCTGGAGGAAGCCTCCTTCAGCTGCCCTCCACCTTTCGCCTAGAGCAGAGGCACAGAAAGAAAAGAGGGTGGGGGAGCTGGGGAGGGAGTAGCCAAAAGGCCCCACCTGGCCACCACCGGGAGTCCTCTTTCCCGCACCCCTGGGCCTATGCTGACAGCCATTTTCCCAAGTCGCCTGCTCCTGAGCTTGGCCTCCCTGAAGGACAGCAAAGGGAAAGACCCAGAACTCTGAGTCCAGCTTCATTTAGAGCCCAGCTCTGCTACTCACTTCTGGTGTGACCATGGCCACATCCCTTCCTTCTCTTGGACTCAGTCTTCTCTTTCCTTGGGTTCTAGCTTGGGCTGCCTCACCTTCCCAAGGCTAGTGTCTCTTGGCTCATTCATTTGAGTGCTATGACAGGTGCAGAACCAGCTTTTAACCAGAGCCACTTTGGAAACTGCTTTGTGGTCAGCCATAGTCCAGAGGCCTTCAACAGACAACCCAAGGGCATGAATCAAACTAGTAAGAGCATAGGCTTTGAGCTGGAAGTGCCCTCTATTTAGTCCAGCCTCCTTATTCTACAATGGAGGCCCAGAGATCTTAGGTGACCTGACCTCCCTGGCCGAGCTCACACAGCAGAGGAAGGTGTTGTACCTGAATCTCCTTCCTCCCAGTCTGCTGGTCCTGGGATGGAGTGACACACCCTTCTCCCTGCCCTGGCTCTCTCCTCCTCTACTCTAGGAGGGGGAGAATGCTGGGAGAGGTGCCAGGTAAGCAAGTAGTGTCCCCAAACCTGGAGCCTGGCTTCCCTTCCCTCCTGTCACCTGGATGGAAGATATAAATCACCCTCCATGGCCCTAATCATCTTTCTATAAATATCAAAGGCTCATTTCTGAGCAGGGTGAGAGGGGGGAGAGGGAATGAAAGACGAGTTCTTTGGCCTTCCTGACTGTGTTTAAAATCTGATTTAGAATTAATTTCCTTTGGCCGTCCACAGCCGGACACCTTATTTGTCAAATCTAAAGCTGTTTGAATAGGAGAACAGAGGGGGGCCTGGTCTCTAAGCAGCTGCTGGTGTGACCAGCAGGTCTGGGGATAGGGGGAGAATGGGAAATGGCTCCGTGCCAGGTGGGTGGGGGTGGGAGTGCACTCTGCTGGGCAAAGCCCCCCAGCTGGCCCTCTGCCAGAAGGCCCCAAGGCCCACATGTATTCCCCAGCCCATCCCTTCCTCAGATGGGGCCAGCCTGGCATTGGCCCAGAGCAACACCATCTGTCTCTGTCGATTAGTCCCCGACCTCAGCATCCAGATCTCTCACATCCCCCAGGGCTGGCGATTAGTATTGTTATTAAAGATTATTTTATTTTCATTGCTCAGATTAATCTGGCCCTGACATGTTATAACCATATGGGCATCAGCTGAGCACGTTATAATCCCTTACTATTGGGATTCAAAGGGGGAAATTTCCAGGTTTCCATGACAGGTGTATAAAAATACCAACTTTTGAATCAATGGTAAAATATTTGAGCTGGGAGAGGCCCAGGGACACAGAATGTCAGAGCTGGGAGGCCCTTAGAACACAGAGTGTCAGAAGTGGGGGCGGGGAGACCTTAGAACACAGAATGTCAGAGCTGGGAGGGCCCTTAGAACCCAGGATGTCAGAGCTGGGAAGGCCCTTAGAACATAGAATGTCAGAGCTGGGAGGAACCTTAGAACACAGGATGTCAGAGCTGGGAGGGCCTTAGAACATAGAATGTCAGAGCTGGGAGGGCCCTTAGAACACAGAATGTCAAAGCTGGGAGGGCCTTAGAACCCAGGATGTCGGAGGTAGGAGTGACCTCAGAGAATGTCATAAACAGGATCTTGGTGGCAGGGACCTTTAAAGCCATCCAGTCCAAATCCTTCATCAAGCATGAATTTGGGGGAATAAATCAACCTACATTCGTTAAGATCCTACTAAAATTTTATGAAAAAGAATGAGGTGGATGACACGAGGCAACACTCCAGTTCTGGACTCGATATCCCAGAGATGGTCAAAGGACACTTCTAGCACTAGTTTGAATATCAGGATCATGGGAGGATAGAGTTAGTGCTCAAAGGCTGTAGAGTTCAACTCCCTCATTTGACAGAGGAGGAACAGAGACACAAAGTCTCACACCAGGATTTAAACTTAGGTTCTCTGACTCAAAATCCAATGCCCTTCCCATTGAGCTGCACTGCCTCAAGACCTGGAATCTAGTACTGACTCTGCTACTAATTAGATGTTTGACCTGGACAAGTCACTTCCCTTACATGGACCTCAGCTCCCTCCTCGCCTGTCCTCAAGGAGCTTACAATCTGGCTGGGGAGAAAAGACCTCAAATATGAATCAGAGGATGATAAAGAGAGGGTGTTAATGGTCTGGCAGCTATGTACTAAAATGTCTATGATGTGCCCAATTTGGGGTAGGGGGATGTGGAGAAGGAATCTTTTGTCTGAAAAAGATCTGGGTCTTTGTGTGGACCACACACTCCATATGAGCCAACAGTGTGAACGGGCAGCCAAGAAAACCTCATCTGACGGTCGGCTACTTGACGAACTAAGCGGAGTGGGGGCAGGAGCTCGCTGCCCTCTTCCCTGGTCAGACAACATCTGGAGAATTGTGATCAGGTTTAGGAAGGATGGTGATAAGCTTTAGTGTCCACAGGAGGGTGACCAGGGCCTTGAAAGACCTTGAATCCATGACACTCAAAGATGATGGGAAGAAACCAGGGATGTCAAGCCTGTGGCAGAGAAGACTTAGCAGGGGGACACGAGATTTTCTGCAGCTATTTGAAGGTTATTGTCGTCCAGTCATTTTGATCATGTCCAACTCTTTGTGACTCCATTTGGGGTTTTCTTGGCAAAGATGCTGGAGTCATCTGCCATTTCCTTGGGCAACTCATTTTACAGATGAGGAAACTGAGGCAAGCAGAGAGAAGTGACTTGCCCAGGGTCACACAGGTAGTAAGTGTCTGAGGCTGGATTTGAACTCAGGTCTTCCTGACTTTCCAGGCCCGGCAATTTATCCACTGAGCCACCAAGGTGCCCCAAGTATTTGAAGGGCTGTCTTGTAAAAGAAAAAAAAATAGCCTTGCCTTGTCTACAGAAGACAGACGTAGCACCAGAGGCAGAAGTCACAGAGAGGCAAGTTTTGATTCGATGGTAGGAAAAATGTCCTTCCAATGAATCCTAAACCAAAGGTCTGTGGGCTGCCTCGGGAGCTGACCAGGCCCTTCTCCTTGGAGGGTTTCCTGCAAAACTGGATGGCCACTGGTCTGGGATACTGCAGAGATACTCTACTGAAGGGATGGCTTGGGCTAGGTGATCTCGGAGGGCTTTTCCCTTCCTGAGATTCTGCTCTTCTGCGAGGATACACTGAAGGTGTGAGGCCAGGACCTTCTTCTCAAGGACCGCTAAACCAAGAGGCTGAGGCTGTAAGAGATTTTGCACTCTACTGGACTGTAAGCTTCACGAGGGCAGGGACTCCTCTCAACTTTGTACCACCCCCAGGGCCTAGCACAATCCTCCAGACAGTATAGGGAATTTACAAATATATATTAAGTGGAGCTGACTTCTCTCTTCTGGCTCCATGCCAGTCTCAAGCATGAGAGAGCCCCTCCAGGTCAATAATAATAATAATTAAGATGATAGCACACATTTCTATAGCATGTTTAAGGTTTGCACAGTGTTCTTCCTCCTGATGGCCCTGTGAGATAGGCAGCACAGTTATGATTGTGCCCATTTTACCGATGACAAAACTGAGGCTGAGAAAGCCATTTACCCAAGATTGCACAGCCAGGAGCATGGCCCAGCAAGAGCTCAAACCTAGGGCTTCTGCCTTGCTCTCTGGTGTGTTTTCCACTACAGTGGCCCACTTCTTTTTTTTAATTTTTAGTTTACAACACTCAGTTCTACATAATTTTGAGTTCCAGATTTTCTTCCCTCCCTCCCCCTCTCCCTCCCCCAAGACGGCATGGAATCCCATATAACTTCCACATATAACTTCGCATTGAATTAATTTACACACTAGTCAAGTTATGGAGAAGAATTATGACCATTGGAGTGAATCATGAGAAAGAAGAAACAGAACCAAAAAAAAAAAAAACAAAACCCAAAAACAAAAACAAAAAAGAGAAAAAAGGGGGGGGGGAAGGCGAGCATGAAGTGTGCCTCAATCTGCATTCATACTTCATAGCTCTTCTAGTCAAACAGTTCGGTGACTGGCCAATGGGTCTGCGATTTTCTCTCTCTATGTGTCTTCCTGGAGGAGTTAGGGAAGTAACTTTAGGACCTCATTGTACAGACTTAGGGACTTTCCTGCAGCTGCATCACGGAACTCACACCCTCCACTCACAGAGGGGGCTGCTGCCATGTCCTTGGTCCTTCTCTTTATGAAAGCTAGTGAAGGGCTGGTGGGTCGCAATATTTAGGACTGGAAGAGAAGTTGGAAATTATCTAATATAACACCCTCAGTGAGACCCAAAGAGGGAACATGACTCAGTGACGATGGTCCAAATTGTCAGCGTTGAGGCCAGAATCTCCAGGTCTCCTTGCACTGCCCAGTGGAGAGACCATTTCATTAATAGAGGTGCTGCAGAATCTAGAGGCCTCCCTGAAGGAAGCGGTGACAGGGTTGGGGTCCAAGGTGATGCTATACATGACCCATGTGCCTTAGTATTTCACCTCATGGACCTCTGTTTCCCATTCTGTGAAATGGTACTAGATTACCTTCCCAGGATCCACTTAGTAGAATTAATATGGGGACGTTGAAAAGAGGGGCTCTATTAATTTCTTGTCTTCATATCACCTACGTAGAGCACACAATTGCTTAATTTTTTAATCAAATTGAATTTTAGCTCTAATATTATGTGTTCTAGGGTCATTCTATGTACTTTAAAAATAATTTTATTGATTTTTTGTTTTTACATCATCTTCATTTCCAAATATAATATTTCCCCCCTCCCCCACCTTGAGAGTCATCCCCTATAACCAAAAATAAAAAATAAAGAGAAAAAAACAATTCAGTCAAACCCATCAACATGTCAGTCAAGTCAACTATATATAGTCATTTCCTCTTAAAAAAGAGGGATATTCTCACAGCTCTTCTTTCAGGTCAAACTTGGTTGTTATAATTATGTAGAATTCAGTTTTGATTTTGTTGAATGTGTAAGCTCCTTCAGAATAGGCATTGTTACGTTCTTTGTATTTGTATCCCTGATACCAAGCATTTGACAGGCATTTAATAGATGCTCGCTGATCCTTTGTTTATGTCTATTGTTTTCCTGGTTCTGCTGACTTCACTTTGCCTCTGTTCATATAAGTCTTCTCATACTTCTCTGCATTCATCTTATACCATATTCTTTCTTTTGGTTTAGCAATATTCTATCCTTCATTACGTCAGTGTGTAAACAGTCTCTGTTCTAACACCATTTTCAGTTTTGACATTCTGTGTTCTGAGAACCCTCCCAGGTCTAACACTACATTCAAATGTCTTCCCCCCCACCCCCACCTCTGAACATTCTGTGTTCCAAATGTCCCTTATAGCTCTAACATTCTGCTTTATAATACTGTGAACTCCTGGGAGGAGAAGATTCCCATTCAGACAGTGTCAGCAAGGTTAGTCATTCTGGTAGGATCACTCTGGATGTCCATATGCCAAGAAGGCTTTTCTGTGGCATAAGACAAGACAGCTCACTCTGTCATCATCGCTTTTTCCCTCTGCAGCCTGTGAACTAGGGACTTACAAGTCAGCTCCAGGGGACCAGCTGTGTGCTAGGTGCCCCTCACACAGCCATGCATCTACATCTGCAGCCCAGACCTGCCACTGTGACCTCAGCTATTACCGGGCGGCCCTCGACCCTCCATCTGCAGCCTGTACTCGTGAGTACCCCTTCCACTTGGGGTGGAAGGTGAGGCCAGCCTACCCAGGGCACCCGAGACCTCTTTCCTCCTATTTGCCAGCCTTGATAACCAACCCGTCCAGACCCATTCTCTTGGTCATTCAACCTTCAGTTAATAGACATTTATTAAGTGCCTACTATATGCAGAGTACCATTATGGTCATGAAAGGGAGATACAAAGTTTGAATAATACATGGTCATTTGCCCTCGTGTTCCTTACAGTCTAGTGAGGGAATGTGATATAAATAAGTAGGATATGACAGAAAGTCTTGTGGGTGTGTGCCAGGCCTCTGGGATCTTCTCACTTAGTCCAAGGGCCACATTACAGTGGCCTGTAATGACAATTTCACAGGACATAAGCTTTGGGAATACTACTCTCTTTGGGCAGAGGAAGAGAAGGAAGCTAGGTTAGACATTATAGAAGAGATACAGTCTCTGCACTTAGGTTCTCCAGTCTGCTAAGGGAGACATAGTCCATGCCCTCAGTGAGCTCTCTAGGTACTGGAGAAGTCTGAGACAGAACCAGATGAACATACCCAAATCCACTATATAAACCAAGCCACAACCAGAACTATAGCTGGGGCCTGGGGCTGGGTCTCTCTACTCCCTAGGGCCTCCCTCTGCCCCCGTGAACCTGATCTCCAGTGTGAATGGGACCTCTGTGACCCTGGAGTGGGACCCTCCCCTGGACAAGGGAGGCCGCAGTGACATCACTTACAACGCCATCTGCCGCCGCTGCTCCTGGGACCAGGGCCACTGTGAGACCTGCGGCAGTGGCACCCGCTTTGTGCCCCAGCAGATGAACCTGGTGCAGACGACCCTGACGGTAGCCAACCTGCTCGCCCACATGAACTACACCTTCTGGATCGAGGCCGTCAACGGTGTGTCTGACCTCAGTCTGGAGCCCCGAAGAGTGACCTCTGTCAACATCACCACAAACCAGGCAGGTAGGAGGAGCATACGGGCCCCATCCCCGGGGAGTTTGAGAGTTAGGGTGGGCTCCATAACAAGTAAACAACAAAGGGCTCCTCTGAGGAGGCAGCTTGGTGGGTGGCCTTGGGGCATTTGGTCACTTGGCCTAGATAAGCACACCCAGGTTTTACAAGAGGAAGGGTAAGAGAATTGAAGTAGCACTGACAGAGAAACATAGCCATGGACCTAGAAGAGACCTTAAATTATAATTATGAAAGTTGGAGGGGACCTTAGAACATAGAATGTCGAAGCTGGGAAGTCCATTAGAACATAGGACGTCAAAGCTGGGAGGGAACTTAGAGCATAGAATGTCTGAGCTGGGAGGGATCTTAGATCACAGAATGTCAGAGCTGGGAAAGGCTTTAGAACGTAGAACGTTGGAGCTAGGAAAGGCTTTAGAACATAGAATGTCCTAGCTGGGAGGAGCCTTAGAACATAGAACATTAGACCTGTAAGAAGACCTTAGATTATAAACTGGGATCCTTAAGACTTTCCATGTCATCCCCTACAGACTCACAGGTAAGGATATTGAGACCCAGACAAAAATAGCTGACCCAAGTTCACACTCCAGAGCTAGGATTACAACTCGTTGGGGTGGGGGGTGGGGAGGAGATCTTTGCACAGGCATAAAAGAGGACTCCAGAAAGGGGAGGGAAAGTCAAGTGACTTTCTAATGCCCCATGGCTTTGGCCTTTCTAGCCCCGTCCCAAGTGGTGGCCATCCGCCAGGAGCGAGCCGGGCAGACCAGCGTCACACTGCTCTGGCAAGAACCAGCCCAGCCTAATGGAATCATCCTGGAGTACGAAATTAAGTACTACGAGAAGGTGAAGGCAGTGGGGCTGGGACAGAGGGACAGAGAGTGGCAGGCTCGGGCATGGAGGGAGATGGCAGGGCCAATCTCCTGAGCTCCTTTCTCCCTCCAATGTCCCAGGACAAGGAGATGCAAAGTTACTCCACCCTCAAGGCCACAACCACCAGGGCAACTGTCTCTGGGCTGAAGCCTGGCACCCACTACGTGTTCCAGGTGCGAGCCCGCACTTCAGCAGGCTGTGGCCGCTTTAGCCCAGCCATGGAAGTGGAGACTGGAAAACCAAGTGAGTGTAAGGTGGGAGGGATCGAGAGGCCACAGAAGGGCAGAAGCCCCTCTGAGTCACAGTCATGTGCCCACTTGGGACTGAGACGGGAACCTAAAACATAAAATTTCAGAGTTAGAGGGGACACGATGGAGCAAGAAGGGACCAGGGAATGTTTGCAGTAGAAGGAAGCCTGGAACATGAAATGTAAAGGACAATTGCTCACTCGTAATGTGGAACTTTTCCTAGATAGTCTATATATATTTGATATACAACAACCCTATAAGGTTAGTGCCATTATATCAATTTAAAGATGGGGAAACTGAGGCCAAGAGAAGTTAAATGACTTGCCCAGGCTCTCCCAGATATTAAGTATCTGAGGCAGGATTTGAACTCAGGACTTTCTGATTTTGAATCTTACCCTCTATCCATTATGCCAGATGGACAGTTACAACTGAGAGGGACCTTAGAACATAGAATGAAGAATAGAGAATGTTAGAGCTGGAAAGAGCCATAAACCATAGAATGTCAGAGCTGGGAGGGCCCTTAGAACACAGAATGTCATAGCTAAGAGGGACCTTAGAACATAGGATATCAGAGCTGGGAGGGCTTTAGAATACAGTATGTCAGAGCTGAGAGGGCCCTTAGGACATAGGATGTCAGAACTGGGAGGGCCTTTCGAACACAGGACATCAGAGCTGGGAGGGCCCTTAAAACACAGAATGTCAGAGCTGGGAGAGCCCTTAGAACACAGGATGTCTGGGAGGGCCCTTAGAACACAGAAAGTCAGAGCTGGGAGGGCCCTTAGAACACTGAATGTCAGAGCTGGGAGGGCCCTTAGAACACTGAATGTCGGAGCTGGGAGGGCCCTTAGAAAACAAGATGTCGGAGCTGGGAGAACCCTTAGAACACTGAATGTCAGAGCTGGGAGGGCCCTTAGAACACAAGATGTCGGAGCTGGGAGAACCCTTAGAACACAAGATGTCAGAGCTGGAAGGGCCTTTAGAACACAGGACGTCAGAGCTGGGAGGGCCCTTAGAACACAGGATGTCAGAGCTGGGAGGGCCCTTAGAACACAGGATGTCAGAGCTGGGAGGGCCTTAGAACACAGGATGTCAGAGCTGGGAGAGCCTTTAGAGAGCTTGTAAAGCACAGCATATTGGATCAGGAGAGGACATTAGAGGCCGTCCACATAAGCTGCTCATTTCAGAGGACACTACGGCAGAGAGATGTGCCCTGCATGGAAATGCAAGACTTTATTCCAGAAAGTCAGGCCTGAGAAAAGTCAGGGAGAGGTGCAGGAGAAATCCTTGTCAGGCCTCTTTACCCACATCCTCACAGCAATGCCAGGAAGAAATCAGAGCAGGGATTTCTGGCTCCATTTGCTAGATGAGAACGCCGAAGCCCAGGGTAGGAAAATGACTTGCCTAAGGTCATGCAGTGCCAGGCCTAGAACCCAGGTCACCTCCTCCTTGTCATCAATGCCTGGTGCCACTCTCACTTTCCACCCCTGTCAATGGACCCTGGATGAGGAACTGAATCCATCCATTAATTCAATAAGCATTCATTAAGTACCTGCTACATACCAGATGCTGTGCTAGGCTTTAGGAATAAAAAAGACAAAGTGAAACATGATTGCTCTCCATTAGCACGCATTCTTCAAATACAGAGATCAGTATGAAGTACAGGCATGTATCTAGGTGGTCCCATGGATAGAGCCCTGGCCTTGGAGTCAGGAGGAGCTGGCTTCAGATCCTGCAGCAGCTACTTACCAGCTGTGTGACCCAGGGAATGTCACTTAACCTTGATTTGCCTTAGTTTCTTCATCTGTAAAAAGAGAGTAATAACAGGCCAACCTCTCAGGGTTATCATAAGGATTAAATGAGATAATATGTGAAGTGCTTTGTAAGGCTTAAAGCACTCTAGAAATGTTGGCTATTATCATTATATAAAGAAAATAAGTTCCAAATAATTTGGGGTACAGGGATGTTGAGAGAGGCCTACTAACAAGACATTGGGGAGACAGATTGTTAGCTCCTTTGGGGCAGGGACTTTTTGCCTCTTATCATATCCTCTGTGCTCAGCACAGTGCCTGGCACACAGTAGGCACTTAATCAGTGTTTATTGATCGATTCCTGATTGATTTGCATGAAATGTTCAAGTCTGGGTTGCCCCATGGAGGCAGGAGGGGAAGACGAGGTTGCCCCCACATCTGGCCCAGGCTAGGCAGAGGGGGTTTTCTCTCCTCCTTTGTCTCTGCCCACCTCAACTGGGTCAGCCACCTTCCCCAGAACTCATGGTGCCTCCTGCCTCCTGCAGCAGGGCTCCGCTATGACACCAGGACCATCGTCTGGATCTGCTTGACGCTCATCACCGGTCTGGTCATCCTTTTGCTGCTGCTTATCTGCAAGAAGAGGTAGGGAGGGCCTCTGATCTTCTCCTGCCCCCTCCCCCTCCACCTCCCTTCCATACCAGGCCTTCATGGGCTGGGAGACTCCACTTTCCAGCTCTCCGACGGCTCCCTATGTGTTTGTGTTGCAGTCCACAGGGTTTCCTTTCACCAGCTTCCTCTCTTCCCATCTACCCTCGTCCCTTCCCCCTTCTCTCCCTACCCCCTCATCTCCCAGGCTCAGCCTGAAAATACAGCCCTAGCCATAGAGGCAGACATTGGCAAAGCAATGCTGAAGGGATGGAGCTTCATCTTTAGGTAGCGATGACAATAGCCAGCCTTTCTATCCGGCTTTATGGCATGTGAAGCACTTTATAAAACATTGTCCCCTTTGATTATCATGACAGCCCTGGGAGGTAACTGCACTTATGGTTCCCATTCGACAGGTGAGAAAACTGAGGCACACAGGTTAAGTGACTTCCCCAGGGTTTGAACCTGGGCAGGCCTTCCTGACTCCAGGTCCAGCACTCTATCCAGTGCCACCTAGATGCTTACGGTTAAGCTTCAAATTCTAGAATTTTAGAACAGGGAGAGACCTCAGAACACAGAAGGGCAGAGCTGGGAGGACCCTTAGAACACAGAATGTCAGAGCTGGAAGGGCCCTTAGAGCACAGGATGTCAGAGCTGGGAGGACCCTTAGAACACAGGATGTCAGAGCTGGGAGGGCCCTTAGAACACAGGATGTCAGAGCTGGGAGGGCCCTTAGAACACAGGATGTCAGAGCTGGGAGGGCCCTTAGAACACAGGATGTCAGAGCTGGGAGGGCCCTTAGAACACAGAATGTCAGAGCTGGAAGGGCCCCTAGAACACAGGATGTCAGAGCTGGGAGGGCCCATAGAACACAGGATGTCAGAGCTGGAAGGGCCCTTAGAGCACAGTATGTCAGAGCTGGGAGGGCCCTTAGAACACAGGATGTCAGAGCTGGAAGGGCCCCTAGAATACAGGATGTCAGAGCTGGGCGGAGCCTTAGGACACAGCATGTTAGTGCTCAAAGGGACCTTAGAACCCAGAATATCAGAGCCATGAGTTCCCTTATGGCCTAGACGTCATAATTGAGACTTCAAACATAGAATGTCAGAAATGAAAAGAACCTTAGCATATAAGACAGACCTTGGAGAGGAATATCAGCTAAAATGAATCTTAGAACAAATTATTAGAACATTTAATGTCAAAACTAGGAGGAGTTTTAGAACATGACATATTAGAGCATGGACTGTCAGAGCCATGATGGACCATAGAACAGAATGTCAGCTGAAATGGATCTTAGAATGTATTGTTAGAACATAAAATGTTAGAACTGGGAGAAATCTTGGAGCATAGCATTTTAGGACATAGAATGTTAGAACATAGATTATCAGAACAATGCTAGACACTAGAATGGAATGAAATGGACCTTACTGCATAATGTTAGAACATTAAACTTTGGAGTTGGAGGGGACCACAGAATGTCACTCAGTTTAAGAGACCATTTAGTTCAACCTCTTAATTCTGCAGGTGGGGAATGAAAGAGCCCAAGAGGAGAGGGGAGCATCTCGAGATCCTACAGCTTGTTAAGGGCAGAGCCAGGACTATATCCCAGGTCTCCTGACCCCCCAGTCCAGACCATCTTCTACTCCACCACACTTAGCAAGAGTCAGGTTTAGTCAGAGGAGATCTGGAGCAGATACTTCAATGAGGCATAGTGAAGCAAGGGGGCATAGGTTTGATGGAGAGAAGAATGACAGTCAAGGAAAAATAATCCTCTTCAAGGCTTGGAGGTCTTGGTGGAGAATTTTTGCTTGATCTTTGAATTTTTCTTGATCTAGAGAAACAAGGGAGAGAGAGGGGGAGAGGAGAGAGAGAGACAGAAAGAGACAGAGAGACAAACACAGACAAACAGAGAGAAACAGAGAGAGAGAGTCAGAGAGACAGACAGACAGACAGAGAGAGACAGAGAGAGACAAAGAGACAGAGAGAGAGAGAGACAAAGGAAGGAAGATTTCAAAGAACCTACTGAGGAAATTGAAGGGGAGTTCTGTGTTTGAAAGAAGAGATTTAGAGGAAGAAAATGCTGGTGGCTGGAGCACAGGTGATAGGAGCAGCAAGGAAGCCTTCCAAAAGGCTATCCCATGTCCAAGTCTAGCATCCCATTCCAGGTGGGAGTGAGGCTATTGGGTGGCTTGTGGCAGACATCCTAGATTTTCATCTAGGACAATGGCATTGGTGGGGAAGGCATAGGAAGGGATGGAAGGAACTAGGAGGCCAAGGCTGGCTAAGGATCAACGAGACCCTTTTCTCCCAGGCACTGTGGCTACAGCAAGGCCTTCCAGGACTCTGATGAGGAGAAGATGCACTATCAGAATGGGCAGGGTAAGTGTGAGGGACCTCAGAAATAGGGATGGGGGATGGGTAAGGAGGTAAGGAATAAGGGCTAAGGTCCCAATTCCCCCTCCCATAACTGATCCTGGAGGAGGACATCAGAGCAGGGGAGGAAAGAATCCCCTAGAGAAACTTCCAAAACCAAGGACCACCCACCCGCCCCCATCCCAAGAGCTTCTTCTGTGTCTTTTGATTTCTGTAGGGAGAACACCAGACCCTGCAGAGATGCCCATGACCTGATACAGACCCCAAGACATTTGAGACCAGCTCTTTGTATCTTATAAAGAGAAAACAGGGCCCTCAGATACTAAAGAGGACACTCAGGATCCCCTAGGAACCTCAGGACTCTCTAGAGACCCCAAAAGTCTATAGGCTAAGCCCCAAGCACTCCTGGGAGGCCTTGCTTCATATGGATAAGAGAAAACTTGAGTGAGAGGCATGAGAGTTCATTTAGTGTTTGAAGAGATGTCGTGGGGAAAAGGAATCAGATCTATTTGACTTAGGCCCGGAGGACAAAACTAGGAGTGGTGTGTGGAAGTTACAGAGATGCAAATACTGGCCTAATATAAGGGGAAAATAATTAACTTTCTAATGTTGGGAGCTGTTGGCTTTCAGGAACGGTTTTCAGGTAGTGAGCTCCATGTCATTGGAGGTCTCCATGTCAAATGTTGTGGAAAAAATTTCCTATTCGGCTATGGGTTACACTAGATGACCTCTGAGGTCAGCTCTAGAGAATCTATGGCCCCTGGTAGATTGCCTGACTCCACAGAGACACTCTTAAGATCTCATAGGCCTTCTATGTGGGGAGGTCCCTCAAGAGGAGAATTATGGGGAGGGGTCCAGTCCCACTAAGGAATGAGGAGGCTGTGAAGGGCCCCACCAAGGGAGGGATCCTCCCAGGACATCTAAGAGGCATCTTCCTGCTCCCTTTCTCTAGCTCCTCCCCCAGTCTTCCTTCCCCTGAACCATCCCCCCGGGAAGATCCCTGAGCCCCAGTTCTATTCGGACCCTCACACCTATGAAGAACCTGGGCGAGCCCGACGTAGCTTCAGTCGTGAGATTGAGGCCTCCAGAATCCATATTGAGAAGATCATTGGTTCTGGTGAGAACCTGAGGGGAGTGGGGCTGGGGCATATGGGAGTACTGGCTGGGGAGGGTGAAGGGGTGTGAGCACGTGTACCCTCCTCTAGTGGGCACAGCAGCCACGATTCAGGTGAGCCATTTTAGGCTGGCCAGCATGGCTTGGAAATAGCGCACTGACTTTGGGCAGGCCTCAATGTGGGCCTCTGTTTCCTCATTTGTGAAAAACAAGGAGGTTGGACTAAGGTCCTCAGCAGATCTAAAATGCAATATTCCTCTAATCCAATGGAGACCAGCATGCTTAGGCTGGGTCTGATCTTCCAGGCACCATGGCTTGCTTCCTCTATGTTTGGCACACACCATATGCATGGTGGAAAGAGCCCTTGCTCAGGAGGCAGGGGACCTGGGCTTCAATCCGACCTGATCCTTAGCAAATGTGTGACCAAGTCACTTCAATCTGTCTACACCTCACTTTCCTCATCTGTGAAAGGAGAAGGTTAGATTAGATGGTCTCTAATGTACCTTCTTCCCATTCTCAGTCTGTCAGACTATAGTCCTATGTGTGCACGGACTCGTTAGCAGCACCAGGAATGGCCCTGCCACCTCCAATACCAGAGCTCCTCCCAGTCGCCATAACTAAGGACAGGAGACCGAAGAAGTGGTCTTCCAGACTCTTCACCTCTCTCCATTAAGCACTGCCCTTCGCATACTAGACTACAGAACGATTATTGTCCACTCTTCAAATGCTTTAGCAAGCTCAGTTTTCTTTAAACCAAGGCCAATCTCCATGATCCACCACCATTTGCTATCTCTCAGCCTAGGTGGCACAGTGGATAGAGCATTGGGCTTGGAGTCAGAAAGACTCATCTTCCTGAGTTCAAATCCCAGCCTCAGACACTTACTAGTTGTGAGGCCTTGGGCAAGTCACTTCACCTGTTTGCCTCAGTTTCCTCATCTGTAAAATGAGCTAGATAAGGAAATGGCAAACCACTCCAGTATCTTTGCCAAGAAAACTCCGAATGGGGTTACAGAGAGTTGGACACTACCAAAATGACTGAACCAACAACAAACCTGCTTGTAGGCAATGCAGAGCTCCCCACTGGAATCACCATCTTTCTTTCCTCTACTTCTCACTTCTTTGTGAAGTGAGCTTTCCTACACAACATTGGGTGAGGGACATTAATAGGGATTGGGGAACAGCAGAGGCCAGAGGAGGGGTGAAGAACTCACTGCCTCACTGGCACCCTCAGGTGAGTCTGGGGAGGTATGCTATGGACGCCTGCGGATGCCAGGGCAGCGAGAGATGCCAGTGGCTATCAAGGCCCTGAAGGCAGGGTCCTCAGAGCGCCAACGACGAGACTTCCTCAGTGAGGCATCCATCATGGGTCAGTTTGACCACCCCAACATCATCCATCTTGAGGGTGTTGTCACCCGAGGTGAGTACCCTGGGCGTTCCCAAATACCCATCCTCACCCTCCTTGGGTCTACACCACCACCACCACCACTGCTCCCCACCCCCAAGAGAAACTCATTCCCCTACTAACTGCTTAAGGGAAAATAATTCAAAAGTCCAAGAGAAGGGTCAGTGTCTTGGCCTAGCTTTGTCCCTGCCCAGCTCTGTGTTGACTGAGCTGGCCCAGTTTTGCTGGGCTCCTTGGTGGCTCTATGGGCCTCCCTAGATTGAATACCAAATGGCTTCTTCCATCCACGCTGTTGGAAGTTAGCTCTGAGAAGAGGGCCTTAAGGTTGATTTCCCTTGGATACTTCCTGCCTGGAACTTTTGCCTTCTTCAGAGCCCTCAGCCATGGCTAGGGACCCCAAAGGACTTGTGGGATGTGGGGGAACCTGGAGTGAGCGAGATGGGGAGATAGGACCCCCTCAAGAGAGCTGTCCCTTTCTGACCTCCCTGCCCAGGCCGCCTGGCAATGATTGTGACTGAATACATGGAGAACGGCTCCCTGGATTCTTTCCTGAGGGTATGTGACCACCCCCCATTCCCTGCCTCTATCCATTGGCCCTCTCTCCTGCTCAGAGACTCAGAGACCTGGGGGAAAGTAGAATTCCCCAGAGGCTTGGAGGAGATAAGGATGTCCCTATACCCAGGGGCCCTCTGGCTCTGGGCCCTCTGATCTAGCTAGACCTAAGAGGAAGGTGGGTGGGTGCAGTAGTGGCTGGGGATCAGGACACCTGGGTTCTTGGCCTGACTCACTAGCCTTAGCCTGAGCAAGCCACATCCCCTCTCTGTGACCGCTTCCCTATCTATAAAGTGAACAGGTTAGACCAATCACTCATGTGCCTTCAGTTCTTCATTGTGGATTTGGTGATGAGACAATAGGAGTTAATGTGGTTGGCATGGAACCCAGAAGACCTGGATTTGGGAATGTCTCTACAGATTACAAACTGTGGATGTGATCTTTTCTCCTCATCTGCTTAAGAAGGGAATGGGGCTGTCTCCTCCAGCTCCCAGGTTCCGTAGCCTAGTGTTTCACTCTGCCCCAACAGTCAGTGGCCCCTTCTCTGTCCATTTGGGGCTCACTTCCCACACTGACTGTGGGATCCTCTCATTCCAAAGGGCAGGGGATGGGTGGGAATCTTAGAGGCAGGCTGATGAGGCTAGCTCCCACCTACCCACATTAGGAGAAATGCCCTCCTGCCCCATGGGATCTCTCTGACACCTCTGGCCAAAGCTGAGAAGTGCATGTACACAGGCAATATTCAGGGCATTTGTCCAGAAGCTGAGAAGAAAAGGAGAAAGAAAAGGGAGAGAGGAAGGACAGGAAGAGGGAGGGAAAGAGGGAAGGGAAAGAAAGGGGAGGAAGAGAAGGTGGGAGGGAGGGTGAGATAGAAGGAGGAAAAAAGGGAAGAAAAGATGAAAAAGAGAGGAAGGGAGGGAGGGAGGAAGGGAAGGAGAAGAGAAGGTGGGAGGGAAGGTGACATAGAAGGAGGAAATAAAGGGAAGACAGGAGGAAAAAGGAGATATGGAGGGAGGGAGGGAGGGAAGGAAGAGAGGAGGGGAAGAGAAGGAGGGAGGGAGGGGGGAAGGACCAAATTAGCTGGTACCCTGGGCCAGGCAATGGGAGCCCTTGGCTAAAGCCAGCCTAAGGCTGCCAGGCCTCTCTCTCCCCCTCAGACCCATGACGGGCAGTTCACCATCGTGCAGCTGGTGGGCATGCTGCGAGGGGTGGGCGCTGGCATGCGCTACCTCTCTGACCTAGGTTATGTCCATCGAGATCTGGCTGCCCGCAATGTCCTGGTCAACAGCCAGCTAGTGTGCAAGGTGTCTGACTTTGGCCTCTCTCGTGTCCTGGAAGACGACCCTGATGCCGCCTACACCACCACGGTAGGCAGACAGTGCCTCTCAGTGGCTCAGGGCTTTCTCCTCCCACAAGATCGGAGCACCTTCCAGACTGACAGACTTAACTACTTTCTGTCTTCCCCCCTCCCTAACCCATGATAGTAGAAAGTTCACAGCACTTGGGGTGCTCTGGGGTTCCCCTCCTAACCCTGTCCTTGGCTTCCCGGGTAATGGAAAGAACCTTGACCTTGGAATGAAAAGATCTAGGTTCAAAGTCTTCCGTGTACTGAGTGTATGACCTTGGACAAGTCATTATCCCTCTGTGGGCCTCAGTTTCCTCCTCTGGACTGGATGATCTATAGTATTTGCCAGCTTAGACATGCTCTGACTTCACGCTGATCCCTAGCCAGCCTCAGACGCTCTCCCACACCTTCTTTCCCATTCCTTGGGTGCTCAGCTTAGGGTTGATCTGTGTGAGGGAGCCTCCCACTACTACCCCATCTCTTGCCTCTTCCTGTCTCAGGGCGGGAAGATTCCCATCCGCTGGACAGCTCCCGAAGCCATTGCTTTCCGCAAGTTCTCCTCCGCCAGTGACGTGTGGAGTTTTGGGGTGGTGATGTGGGAGGTGCTGGCCTACGGGGAGCGGCCATACTGGAACATGACGAACCGTGATGTAAGTATCCAGCCTGGGACGGGGATGAGGATGAATGTGGAAGGTCAGGGAGCCAGGGGAAAGAGGGATTGGGGGTGGGACAAGGTGGGGGAGGGCAAAGAGAAGGATTGGGGGTGAGGTGTGGAATCATGGAAACAACATGGATTCACAAGACGGAGACGGAAGGGATTTCAAATGTGGGTTTTTATCCAACCTGCTCATTTTCCAGAGGAGGAAAATGAAGCCCAGAAGCTAAATGATTTGCCCAAGATCACCCAGAGCTTTAGAAACAGAGTCAGGATTCCAAGCGAGGCCCTCTCATTCCCAAGTCCGGTTTGGCGGCCAGTGCACCGGCCAGACCCCCGGCTAGAGAGTCTGCATCAAATCGCTCAGAACGCATTGTGCCCTGGGCGAGTCACTTAGCCCCCGATTGCCTCTGAAAATGAAAACTAAAATGAGTATGATTGAAATAGATATTCTCTAGCTGGCTGGAGAAGCTAGCAAGGGAGCCAGCCCAGGAAGAGGTTACGTAGGAGAGAGGCCAGCTGAGGGCCAGAGAAGTTAAGGAGAGCTTGGTTGGGAAGGCTCGTGGATGAAAGGTTCTTGAGGGTGGGAAGCCTGGTGGGGAATCAGGATAAAAGAGGCCTTAGTGGTGAGGTCAATTAGGGAGGCAGGCAGAGTGAGAGCTGGTAAAAGATACAGCCAGGCCAGAGGGAGAGGGGAAGGCCGTGTAGGGGCTGGAGGAAGTAAGTGGGATGGAGAGGGACAAATGCCAGAATGAAGTCGCATCCTGGTACCTTCCTGCCCCTCAGGTCATTAGCTCAGTGGAGGAAGGGTACCGCCTCCCTGCCCCCATGGGCTGTCCCACAGCCCTCCACCAGCTCATGCAGGACTGTTGGCAGAAGGAGCGGACCCAGAGGCCACGCTTCCCCCAGATCGTCAGCATCCTCGACTCACTCATCCGCGACCCCGAGACTCTCAGGGTCACTGCCACAGTGAACAGGTACCGGCCCTGCCCTACTGATGCCACATGGTGTGGTGGAAAGACCCCTGGATTTGGAGTCCAAAGACCTGGGTTCGAATCCCAGCTCATCTATTATCTATTCCCCTCTGTGGGTTCTCAGGTCTCTCATCTCTAAAATGAAGGGGTTGGGTTCTCTAAGCTTCTCTAAGATCCTTCCACCTCTCATCACGATGATCCCACTCAGGAATCCCCTTGGATCACTGCTGAGCAAAGGAACCAGTGACTGGCCTCAGCCAGAGACTAGGGAAGCCTGCAGCTTTGGGCCCCACCCAGGGTCAAATTCCCCCAGGACTGATTCTTGGAGGGCACCAGGTCCTGGCCCGGGCAATGTCTGCTCACCAGGCCTTCCTCTGTCCTCAGGTGCCCAGCCCCAGCTTTTGCCCGGAGCTGCTTTGACCTTCGAGGTGGTGGTGGTGGCGTCACCGTGGGAGACTGGTTGGACTCCATCAGGATGGGTCGGTACCGGGAGCATTTTGCAGCAGGTGGCTACTCATCTCTGGGCATGGTCCTGCGCATGAATGTCCAGTGAGTACAAACCAGGGCGGGCCCAGCCCAAGGGGCAGGGATATGGAAGGAGACAGGATGATACAGTGGGAAAAAAAAATGCCAAACCTGAGAGTCCGAAATTCTGCCTTTAAATCAATTACTCCTTTGCAAATGACTAGCTATGGTCGAGTCGTCAAGGCAGGAAGTAATTATTAAATGCCAACAGTGCCAATGCTGGCACCATGCTGAGTACTGGGGATACAAAAAAGGGCAAAAGACAGTCTTGCCCTCGAGGAGCTTACAGTCTAATAATGGGGGAGACAACGTACAAATAAAAACGTACAAACTGGATGTTTTGGAGATGTTCTCAGAGGGAAGGCACTAGAATGAAGGGAGATCAAAAAGGGCTTCCTGCAGAAGGTGGGATTTTAGCCAGGACTTGGAGGAAGGCAGAGGAAGAGGAAGAGCATCCCAGGCTTGGGGGAGCAGCGGGTAAAGATGCAAGAAGGAGAAATGGGGTGTAGGTGTCTCATGGGAGGAGAAGCTTGGAGACCAGTGCCACTGGATCATGGAATAAGGTGCTTTTCACTTAGTTTGTCTGGGTCTGAGTTTTCTCATTCATAAAATAAGACAGTTGGAGTCAGTGATTTCTGAGATTCCTCCTAGTTTTAGAACAGGGGTTCTTAACCTGAGATCTCTGAATTTATTTGTTTTTTATATATATTTTGACAACTATTTCAATATGATTTGTTTTCTTCATAATTCCATGCATTATTTTATGCATTTAAAAACATTATTTTGAGAAGTACATAGACTTTGCCAGACTCACCACCAAAGGCAATGTCCACGACACAGAGAAAGGTTAAGAATCACTTATCTTTTGAACTGGAGGGAGTTGGGGCAGGGAAAGGGGAAGGTAGAGATGGGAAGAGGACAGCAGTAGGACATCATGCCATAATAATGGATTATTAGAACCAGTTCAGAGAGTGTGGTGGTCCCAATGCAGTCCATTTCTGCTGCTGAAAAAATATTCCCCTTTCCTGGCAAAGGGCTCATGGCTCACCATCCATACTCTCTTGCCTTGGGAGAGAAGGTCTGTGGCCTTGACCAGAGTTCTTTTGCCTTGTCAGGGATGTTCGTGGCCTGGGCATCACCCTCACAGGACACCAGAAGAAGATTGTCAGCAGCATCCAGGCCATGCGCTCCCAGCTGACCAGCCCCAATGGGCCTCGGAGGCCCCTCTGACCTGCTGTTTGCTTGTGGGGACTAAGAGGGAGCCCAAAGCAAGGCCTACCAGGGAGGGAAGGGGGGTCTGCAAGGGCAAACTGGAGCTGGCTCCGTGGAAAGAAGGCCTAGGACCCAGCCCAGGACAGAAGGGAGGTGGAGGCCACCCTCCCCATCCCCCATCCCTTCCTCCATGCTTCCTTCTGACCATCAGACTTGCCCCCCTGGGCTGGGTCATGGGGGCACAGGGGTTGGGAGCCAAGCAAGGTCTTGGCTAGAAGCTCCCTGGCTCTCAGGATGGACATGCCACTGCCCTCAGCCTCCTGAAAGCCCCTCACCTATCCTTGATGTGTCTGCTCACCATCCAGGGCCTGTGGGGTGGGGTGGGGTGGAGTGGGGTGGGGACAGACAGAGTCACCTCCACCAAGGTTCCCACAGGGTCCTGGGAACTCATCCCCAAAGGCTGGTGGGCCCCATCTGGGCCTCAACTCCTGGTGTCAGCCAAAGACACTGTCCCTCTGTCCTGCACATTAGTGTGCATGTATATCAGTGTGTGAAAGTATGTGTGTATCACAGGGTTACGTGATGGTGTGTGAGTGTGTTCTAAGGACCTGTGTATGTGTGTTCCCTGCACTGAGATGTGTGTGTTCAAAGGTATTCTGAACTGGTCAGACTCTATCTGGAGTGCCCAATTTTGGAAAAAAATGCTGATAAGCTAGAGATTTGCCAGAGATGGGCAGCCAGAGTAGAGAAGGTCTTGAGATCATGCCATGGGAGAGCAGGTTGAAGGAACTGGACAGGGTTAGCCTGGAAGGGATAAGACTTGGGACAGGGGGATATGAGAGACTGTCCTCAAGTATTTAGAGGGCTGTCATCTGGAATATGAATTAGATTAGTTCTGTTTGCTCTTAAGGGCAGAACCAGGAGCAGTAGTTAGGAGCTAGAGAGGCAAATGGAGGCCTGATAGCAGAGGGAAAAACCTGCCTAATGGTTACTACCTGTTGACCTTGGGTAAGTCACTTCCCTCGCTGGACTTCAGTTTTCTCATCAAGAAAAGGAGGGCGTTGGACTGGCTGACCGCCAAGTCTCCAGGCTTCTTCTACCTCTCTGACCTCTTTCCTGGGCAGCACACCAGTGGGCCTTTTCTGGGCTGCTTGGGAGGGCCCAGCTTTAGACAAGTCACTTACCTTCTCTGGACCTCAGTTTCCCCTTATTTAAAATGAGTGGAGTTGAATGAGGGGATCCATAAGGCCCTCCTGAGAAGGGAATGGGCAGGGCAGAAAGTCGAGGTTTATTTTATAATCCTATAACTAAAATGATCTCAAAGCAGAGGGGCTGCCTCGGGAGGCAGGGAGTTCCCACTCCCCAGCAGTCTTGAAATAGAGTTTGGATGACCGCTCCAGGGGGTTGTAGTGGGGATCGCTGTCAAGGCAAAGGTTGTGCTGGATGACCTCTCAGGTCCACTCTATGATTGGACGTGTGTTCACACCCAGATTCAGTGTGTGGGTGTCCTGTGTTGAAGACCCTTGCCTGTGTTCCTGGTGTGAATGTGTACATAGGTGCGTGTTTGTATGCCTGATAAAAATGTGTTTCTGTGAAGATGCATGTGTATATATGTGTGTGTATGTGTGTGTGTCTGGGAGTATATTTGTGAATGTACATATTCCCATTTCATGGGAAGGTACAGGATCCTGAGAGGATGGATTTGTGAGTTTGTGTGAGTGTGTCCCCCTGGGCTGCCTGTGTGAAGCTGTGTGTGGGTTGGTGTGAAGGTACCCTCTTTGTGAGGTTGCGGTGAGGTGACAGGGTTTCGAGTCTTCCCCTTATCCCCCTACTCCCACCCATTTACTCACTTCCACACACCCACTTTGAGTTCATGGGTCATAGAACACCTGATAGATGCCTAGGTTCTGTGATCAATGCCCCCACCCCCACCCTCACACACGAGCGCGCGCGCGCGCACACACACACACACACACACACACTCGGGCACTCCAGGAGAAACCAGTCTTGTTTTAAAATTCACCAGCACCAAGACCCCATCACCCCACCCAGGGACAAGTGAGGACCACCACAGATCCAACCTCAGGTTTGGGAGACTGTGCTCTTCCTGGTCCTCTGTCCCCATGGCCGACTCTCCCCCATCAGCTCTGGGGGAGCTCCTGGGCCAAAGTGTCTGCACATCTTCAATCTCCAGAGTCTGGAGCCCCTTCTCCCCTTGCCTTCCCTTCCCATCTACCCAATCTCCACCCCAGTCCTGGGGACGTTTTCAGTCCTTTTGCTGCTTCAATGGGATAACAGGGTTGTCAATATCACAAATTCTTTTTCATGAAGATATTACTACAGCTACCTAGGGGTTCCCCCAATCCTAAACACCCTCCACTGCCCTGTTGGCCAGGGAGCGGGGGTGGAATGTGACCTTTGGCTGCCAGGCCCCTACTGCCCCCATGGGGCCCCCAATGCCTGACCACCCCCCTGTCCCCGACATACACTGAGCAGAGTTAGGCCAAGCTTTGGCCATGGAAGACAGCAATTCCTGCCCGAAGGCCCAGCCTCTATTGAGGAGCCTAAGGCTCCAGACACTCCCCAGGCCAACGGACCCCTCACATCAGCTGGCCCTTCCTTTGGGTTAGAGGCCACAGAAGGATAGAATGAGGAAGGAAAGGATCTTTAGAGCCAGAAGTGATAGGACTAGAAGGGCCTAGAAAGAGCTGGAAATATTTAGACTGTGAGAACCCAGAGGGTCTCTGGAACACAAAATGTCAGATCTGGGATGGCCTTTAGAACAGAGAATGTCAGATGTGGGAGGGCCCTTAGGATATAGGTTATCAGAGCTGGGAGGGTCCTTAGAACAGAGAATGTCAGAGCTGGAAGGGCCCTTAGAACACAAAATGTCAGCTGAGAGCGTCCTTAGAACATAGCATGTCAGCACTGGAAGGGGTCTTAACAACACAGAATGTCGGAAATGGAAAGGACTTTAGAATGGAGAGTATCAGAGCTGAAGGGACCCTTGAAAACCACCTAGACCAAACCCCTCATTTTTCAGGGGGTCATTGAGTAACAGAATGGAAGTTAGGCTTGGATTTGCTGACTTCCACTCCAATGCTCTTTGCCCTAACCACATCCCACATTGAAAGCTTCTGACTCTAGGGGGAGCAATGAGGAG
Source organism: Trichosurus vulpecula (assembly GCF_011100635.1). Classification (NCBI taxonomy): domain Eukaryota; kingdom Metazoa; phylum Chordata; class Mammalia; order Diprotodontia; family Phalangeridae; genus Trichosurus; species Trichosurus vulpecula. Next base: position 56,257,932 of record NC_050574.1, read on the forward strand.
GCCTGCAAAGATCCCCTCCTTTCTCAGAATCTGACCCTGCACCCCCTTTAACCTCTCACTACTTCCAACCCCAGGGTATGTAAATATTTTTTTCTACTTGTGTTTGAGAATTTTTTCCGGACTTCCTAACAATGCAAACATGGTCTTCAAAGCACAGAAAAAGCCACCAAGTGTGAGTATGGATCTTCCAAAAGAAGGCCAGGCCCAGCTGGGGCCCCTGTCTTGGGCAGCTGGAGGAGCTGTCAGGAGCAGGCTCCCCTCAGCCCCTGCACTGCCTCAGCCTGCAATGGAGAATGGGATGAGGGGCTGGGCCAGGCCTCCATCCCCCTCTAGTTCCTTCCCATCACCCCCCAATCAGCACAGTTGTCCCAAGGACACACCAGCACGGGGCACCTCCAAGGCCCTGAGCCCTTTCTGTTCCTGCAATAATTCTGGCCCAATATACCCCTGAGGCCACCAAGGTCTCTTCTCTCCTCTTCTCTTTTCTCTTCTCTTCTCTTCTCTTCTCTTCTCTTCTCTTCTCTTCTCTTCTCTTCTATTCTCTTCTCTTCTCTTCTCTTCTCTTCTCTCTCTCTCTCTCTCTCTCTCTCTCTCTCTCTCTCTCTCTCTCTCTCTCTCTTCCAATTTGTCCTACCTTCCTATGGAAGTTGGGGACTGGGGCTGGACACAGCACAACATCAGGCTGGGCCCTGGCCTGCTCACAAACACACACACACACATTCCCGGGCCTCTCAGTCCACCCAGGGCACAGGGATCCCTCAAGATACTTGGTCAGAAGGACTGATTTGGACCAAGTGTGGCTCCCACTTCCACCCTGGAGACAGGAGGTTGCCCGTGGGCACCAAAGCCCTCACTGTGTTCTTCACTCTGAGTCAACAACTTGCCCAGGAGAGTAATAAATTCTTCATCTTGTGCCCATATCCCTCTCTCTTTGTGGCCTGTGTGGGAGAACAGCTGAGTGGGAGCCTAGGGTGGAGTCGGCCCATTATGCTTGTGAGAACACTGCTAAGCCCTCCTGGGCTGATTCATAAGATCGGAGGTATAAAGCTGGAAGGGACTTTGGGGGGGGGGCAGTCATTTAGTCTGATTATGTTATCTTATGAACTACAAATCCCAGGATGCCAGTCAGCTCCCAAACCCTTATTAAATAAATATCACAGGTAGGCTTTGGACGTAGGTCTTCAGCCACCAGATCTGGTGTCCTTTCCATTGTCCTGCTCTGGCCCCTTGGTCTTGGAGAGCTGAAATCTATATGGTGTTTTGAAGTTTACAAAGGCTTCACCCCCATCATTCTAGTTCATTCTCAACAAACAATCTTGTGAGGAAGTTTCAGCAGGGGTGGCAGCTGGAGAAACTGAGGCCCGGGGAGTGGAAGTGGCCTGCCCACGGTCACACTGGCAGTAAGGGCAAAGCCAGGGTTCCATCACCTCCAAATCTGGGGCTCTGCCCACTGCTCCATCCTGACTGATCCTAGTGAGACTGAGGTCCAGCTCTTGGAGCCAGTGCACTCCCTCTGTATACTCACAGACTACCAGGGCTGCCAGAGACAGCCTGCGCTTGCCTAGACACCCCAGCCCTGCATCTTTCCCCTTAGACTCCTCAGAAATGGGTTTTTGCCATAACTGTCTTGTAAGTCTTATAAGATCATAGTTCTACATCTTGTGAATTTCTATTTAAAAGGGAACCTAGAGCCAGACCCCTCATTTTACAGATGAAGAAACCAAGGTCCAGAGGGATGATGGGAATGTGTCCAAGGTCAGAAATAGAGGAAATTTGTACAAGATTAGAGCCCGAAGGAACCTTAGAATGTAGGATCTTCAATTTGGAAGGAATTTTAGAACAGAGACTTGTCAGGGCTGGGAGAGCCCTTAGAACACAGGATGTCATAGCTGGGAGGGCCCTTAGAACATGGAATGTCAGAGCAGAGGGGCCTTAAAACAAGGGATGTCAGAGCTGGGAGGGCCTTCAGAACACAGAATGTCAGAGCTGGGAGGGATCTTAGAACACAGGATGTTAAACTAAGGAATGGTCATACATTTACAAGAACATAGAATATCAAGAAAAGGATTGATGTGATTGGAAAGCCTCAGAATTCATCTAACGCAGCCCCCACCTTCCGCCGACTGAGGCAGCTGAGAGCCTAAAAAGGGAATTGGCATCCCAAATCACCCCATCCCAGAGTGAGTGACAGGCAGAGTCAGGAGTCAGGGCAGGCTGGATCTCAGGAAAAAGGCTCTCAATTCAGTCACTCCACCAGGCTGCCTCCTTCTAGTAACAGAAAGGAGAGGTCATCATTAAAACTTCGGATGAAGAGAAATTATTACAAAGTGTTTCCCCCCCAACAGCCTTGTGAGGTAGGCAGTGAAAACATTTTTATCCCAGTTTCACAAGGGAGAGAATTAAGTTCCAGAGAGAAGAGAATTGGCTGGTCTGGGGTCAATCTTCTTTTCACTATTCCTTGCTGTCCCTTCGTGCTAACAAGAAGGGAAGATAGTCTGATCACCTTAGGGTATGCAGAATAATAGTTGGTCAATCAATAAACATTTATTAAGTGCCTACTATGTGCCAAACACCTAATGCTGAGCATTAGGAAATGACTGACAACCAAGCCTAGAGTTAGGACCCACTACATTAGCTTGGACACAAGAGGTGCCCACCTATGAACCTCAAACCTCTCCTGCTGTGGGAGCTGAGCCCCCGATTGCATCAGATCCAGCTGCCATGGCTGTCCCCTCCCTGGCTTGGGAGGGGGCTTGTTGCCTCTCTCTTTTCTTTATCCCACCCCATCATATTTCCAGGAGAGGCTGAGGGGTCCTGGCTCTATCCATGAGCATGCTCCAACCACTGGAGGAAAATGCAAGCTAATACCCACACAACGCCAGCCCTGAGAGGCTGCCTGGCAGAGGGAATGCACTGAGAGATACCCTGGGAGCCAAGAAGACATGAGTTAGAATCCTGCCTTTTTCATATCCTGGTTGTATGATGCTGGACAAGGGATTGAAGGTTGGGTCACGTTTTCCAATCTGCGGAAAGGGTTTCTAAAGAAAAGTTCCCTAAAAAAGAGGGTCTATGAGGTGGGGGAAAGAGAGAGCAAGGGGAGGAGACAGAGAAAAAGAAGAAAGAGAGAGGAGAGAGAGGGAAGAGAGAGAAGAGAGGGGAGGGAGAGAGGGAGAGAACACTTCCTATAGCATCCCAGGCTTTACAAAGCAATTTCCTCACAAGAGCTCTGTGAAATAGGCAGGGCAGGTGTTATTACACCCATTTTGCAGAAAAGGAAACTGAGATTCAGCTCGTATGTACCAATGCTTTTTCCATTATGCTGCATTATAGTCTACATTTAGGATCACACAATCATTCCTTCCTCCCTAACTCGTGAAAGTTCATTTCTTTACAATCCGGGGACCTTGTGCCTAAGATTTCCCTTCCCCCATTGGTGGCATAGACAATCTCCTGGGGGGCTTCAGGAAGTCCCTCTTCCATCCCACCCACCGTATCACACTGCCAGAAATTCCACCATTGGAGAGGCACATTGGTACCACCTGGCACAGTTCTCACAACACTTCTGTGGAAGTGAATCATTATCTTCATTTTACAGATAAGGAAACTGAGGCCCAAAAAGAATAAGTGACTTGTCCAAGACTGCTAATTGGCAAGGTTGGGGTCAGAATCCAGTTCTGACTTTGGTTACCTGTCTTTCCATTTCCCCATATGGCCTAAACTAATGGTGAGTCTCTGTATCAGTAGATTGTTCAGTAGGCTGATTCAGTAGATTCTCTGACTCACAGAAGAGCTCCAATTATCTAACCTAGCTTCACCTCTGAGCAAGAGACCAGGACTAGAGCTAGAGGGGCCTGAGCACATGTCCATTCATTCATTCAACAAATATTGGCCAACCCAGTATCACGGGTGATCCATAGCTCTCGGCACCAGGAGTGATAAAGCCAAATGGGTTACAGCCCTCAGTGGGACCGTATGAAGATCTTAAAGATTAAAGGATCATACTGCACCAGAGACAGGATTGGAACCTAACTCCAGGGCCAGGGCTCTTTCTATTGTACCATCCTGCCTCCTAAAGAAAGGGAAACTGAGTCTTAAAAAATAGTTACCTAGCTAGCATATGCCAAAGGTAGGATTAAAACCCAGGTCTCTTATTCCAAGTTCGACACTCTTTCTTCTAGACCGTGATAAATGAATGCATGACATATTGGTCTGAATATTGGCTGGGCTTGTCCTCAAATGTTGCTTCCATAAAACTTGAGCGTATACTATAATTAGTGTTCTATCATATGCAAGTGTCATTATATACAGGCATTATAACCTTGTAGTTCCAAGGACCTGGGTTGGAGTTTTGGCTCTGCCATTAACCAGTTGTGTAAACTTGGGCAAGTCACTTCCAGTTCTTACTTCTGTGGTTCAGTGAACTCCTTGGGTTTCAATTTCCACCTCTATAAAATGGGGGATATAATACTTGTACCACCTCCTTCACAGAGCTGCTGGGATGAACTCATTTAGCAAATTGCAAGGCACTGTAGAAAACAGCCCTATTGCTTTCAATCAGTTATCAAATCTTTACTAGGGTATTTGCCCAACTCTGGGAAGATATAGCTATTCTAGATATCTATATTTAAAGATCTAATTCATAGAATCATACAGGTAATCGGTCTCTCCTGCTCATATCCCAATATTTAGCAGCAAATGCCCCTCTAAATGCACATTATATGGTACATGCTATATCACTAAAAGGTAAAATCCAATGGACAAATCATACATGTTTCAGTGGGGTTTGGCATTCTATGTACTAACCTTCTATCTCCCAAAAGGCAGCTAGTGCTGGAGCATACAGAGCTCTGGGCCTGGAGTCAGGAAGACCTGAGTTCAAATCTGGCCTCAGACACTTAGCTGTTGAATCCTTGTAAAGTCCCTAAACCTCTGTTTTCTCATCTGTATAATGGGGATAATAATAGGATCTCCCTTCCAGGGTTGTTGTAAGGATCAAATGAGATAATATTTGTATTTGTTTGGCACACAGTAGGTGCTATATAAATGCTTATTCCCTCCAAAATGCCTTCCTATCCATGACATACTATGACTCAGGGAGATTGAAATCTAGTTGAGAAAGACCCCACCCACATAAAAAGATAACTACTTTACTCTCCATTCTATAAAATGAGCAATACAGATAATGAGTCTACGGGAGATTAGCGATAGAGAACATAAGAGTCATCGAGGAAGGCTTTCCAGTGTAACCGAACCTTGAAAGATGAGAACAATTCAAATAATCAATTACTGAGTAGCCACTATGCTGGAGGATATGGTATGGCTGGCCAGGTTCTAGATAGATAGCATATAGTGGGAAGAGTTAAAAGAAGGAAAGAGAATAAGTAGTTATTAAGCACCTACTATGTGTGAGGCACTGTGGTAAGCACTTTTAAAAATATTTTCTCAAAGGCCGCCACAGGTATTCCCAGGTGAGGGCTACACTTCTCCAGGCCTGTAGAGTTTTGGGTTCTATGTCAACCACAGACACAGCAATATAGGTTTCAGCATCTACCTGAGAGGGATGGGCAAATCTTCAGGAGTAAAGCAAGTAAAGGTTGGGTTCTTCTTGCTTATATAAAGAAAACACTTTGCCTCTGAAATCAAGAAAGTTTACCTTTAAAAAAAATCAGTCTTGAAGGTTTGGAGTGCTAGATGACTAAGGTATGGGTGACTGAGTTCATGAAGAGTCTTGTCTGAATCCATGATTGGTCTTTCAGGCAACACAACCCTGGCCTGCATTAAAATTCTCAGCATCCTCTGATGCAGAGATCTGGAGATAAGGTCTATAATGGGCAGTTTCTCATAATTAGCCTAAAGAAAACCATATATTCAGTGAGCTTGGGAGGAGACTTATCTCAGGTTGGGGATCCTCCTCAGTTGAGGTACTAATAATTAACCTGAAAATGACCTTGACAAAGCTTATATAATATATACATATGTGTGTGTATTATATGTATGAAAAAATATACATATGTGTATCTATCATATATTTTAAATATATTTTGGAGGGGGAATGGGGAGGAAGGAACGTTGAAGAGAGTAAGGAAAAACTGCTCAGTAAGGCTGCTTTTTAAAATTATAAAGAGTATGTAGAGAACTGAATCAAATTTATAAAAATATGACTCATTACCCAATTAATAAATGGTCAAAGGATATGAACAGGCAGTTTTAAGAAGAAGAAATCCAAGCTATCTATAGTCATATGAAAAAATGCTCTAAATCACTATTGCTTAGAGAAATGCAAATGAAAACAACTTTGAGGTACCACCTCATACCTATCATGTTGGCCAACATGACAAATAAAGGAAAATGGTAAGTATTGGAGGGAATGTGGAAAAATAGCAACACTAGTGCATTGTTGGTAAAGTTGTGAACTGGTCCAACCATTCTGGAAATCAATTTGGAACTATGTCCAAAGTGCTATAAAACTATGCATACCCTTTGACCCAGTAATACCACTACTGGGTCTGTATCCAAAAGAGATCAAAGAAAAAGGAAAAGAACCTCTATGTTCAAAAATATTTATAGTAGCTCTTTTGTGGTGGCAAAGAATTGGAAATTGAGGGAATGCCCATCATTTGGGGAATGGCTGAACAAATTGTGGTATATGAATGTAATGGAATACTACTGTGCTACAAGAAATGAGGAACAGGATGGTTTCAGAAAAACCTGGGAAGACTTATATAAACTGATGCAAAGTGAAATGAGCAGAACCAGGAGAACATTGTACATAGCAACAGCAATGTTGTCAGTTGTGAATTACTTGGCTATTCTCAGCAATACAATGATCCAATGCAATGCTGAAGGACTTATGACGAAAGTGCTATCCACCTCTGAAGAAAGAACTACCTAATGAAGGCTGAAGGCAGATTGAAGCATACTTTTTAAAAACTTTATTATTCTTTTTTTAATCTGCATTTTCTTTTGGAAGATTGCTAATATGGAAATGTTTTACATGACTGAACATGTATAATCTATATCAACTTGCTTTCTCAAGGACAGAGGAGGGAAGGAAGGGAGGAAAAGGATTTGGAACTCAAAATTTTAAGATATGAATGTTAAATTTTTTCTTTACATGTAATTGAGGAAAAATTAAATTTAAAAAAACTACAAAGGAGAAAAAAATCTGTTGAACCTTCAGTATGCAAATTATGAAGTTACAAGGGACTATACTTTGAAGAAAACTATTAATTCTTAATATCTAACCAAAAGGGTTTATTATAAACTCTGCTTAATACAATGTTTCTCTCCCCTAAATGGGTGGCTCATTTGCAGTTTCTGTAAAAAATAAATGCTATATGGATCTACTCCCATGCAGGGGCTTAATCCCTCACTGTGCTTCAATTCTAAACATAGAAATAATAATGATAATAATAATAGCCAGTATTTAAATAACACCCACTAGGCCCTGTAACAACAATGCTGCTTGCAACTGCTGTAAAGGTATAAGGCCAATAACACCAGCACATAGGAGGGCTGCTAGCACAGGTTCTTTGATCTGCTTTTCTAAAGGAAAGCAACTTTAAGGGGTTAACAATCTTACTTTGATTAAACATGTATCATTTACTTAGTTCAGGGGGAAAAGTCAGCACCCTGCACTTCAGAGAAAATACAAACAGAAATTACAAGCAGAGAAAATAACACAAATCAACAGACGGGGCTTCTAGCTGTCTGACCATTACACACATACAAAGTTACCAGAGGGAGAAGCACCAACATTTGTGTTTTCAAAGCTGGTGGACTCCTTAATGGCCACCCAGAGTCTCATCTGGCTACATCACACCAACACTCTTCCAGTGAATGAGCCCCCAAAGCAAAATGCTAACCTCAGAGTACATATACACTTCTTCAGGGTCAGAGGGCATCACAACCATGTGACTCAAATTCATGTGACTTAGACTTTCTTGTGACTTAAGGAGGTCATCAAAGACTCTTGATTCAATCAAAGGCAAGACTCAATCAAAGGTACTTGACTGCCTTAGTGCTGAGAAGCACTCCAAAAGGAAAAGCAGCAAAAAGTCAAACTCTGCTTGCCATTACAGGTCCCATGCTAAACACCCTATAATTATTTCATTTGATCCTTAAATAACCCTGTAAGGTAGGTGTTATTACTATTATTATTTACATTTAAGGAAACTGAGGCAAACACAAATTAAATAACTCAAATTCACACATCAGTAGCAGCAGTCAACTGAGTCGCTGACCACCCAGGACAGTGGGAGACAACAAAGCAACTCACACTTATACTTTCATGTCTGAAAAGTTTGCATAACAAACCCTGTGAAGGAGGTAATCTACATATTACCATTACCATTTTACAGATGAGAAAACTGAGGCAGAAAGATTTTAAGTGACTTGCCCTGGGTGAAACAGCTAGTAAGCAGCAGAGCTTGGATTTCAACTCAGATCTCCTAACTCTTAAGTTCAATGCCATACTACAGCTCATAGGTTATATAGGATATTCAAGTTGGAAGAACTCTTAGAACATAGAATGTCTGAGATGGGAAGGCCCTTAGGACACAGGATGTCAGAGCTGGGAGGGCCCTTAGAACATGGTTGCAGATCTGGGAGGATTCTTAGAACACAGAATGTCAGCATTGGGAGGGGCCTGAGAACAGAGTGTCAGAGCTGGGAGGACCCTTATAATACAAAATGTTAAATTAAGAACATAGTCATACATTGACAAATCTATAGAACAATCAAGAAAAGGTTGATGTAGTTGGAAAGAACCTTAGAAACCCTCTAGTCCCAAATCCTTACCTGTAACAGATTAAGCGGCTGAGACCTAATATACTGGGGTATGCAGGAGCCAACTTATACCGGCTCTCAAGAACCAACTGCAAAATTTTCAGTGTGAGCATTGCTAACTCGGAAATCAGCAAATGCTACAAATTGGGGCTTAATTTAGAGTTCTGTTGGTTGTCTAGACTTAAGAAAGTGATGAAGAAAATGTAAATACTGCAAATTAAACTTAAAAATGTATTGTGCCTCTTTGGAAAACCAGTTAGTAAACATTTACCAACACACCGCTGGATATAGAAGATTTGAAGAAAAAAAATCAGAGTGGACGATCTTTAAGAACCTTTCCAGCTTTAGCGTTCTGTATTCCAAGGTAATTCCTGGTTCTGGCACTGTGGTCCGATGCCCCTTTCAGTCCTGCCATTCTAGGCTTTCCCATTCTGGGCTGTTCTAAAGAGCCTTCTCTCACTGACATTCTATGATCCCTGGAGTTCACAGTTTAGTTGTGGAGACCCACTTACATGAAAAGAAAATCGCTCTGCTACTATGTGTACTAATACAGACAATAAGGTTACAGGAGTTTAGAAAATGCTTCCCAGATGAAATGGACCTTGAAGGATGGGGCTCATTCAGATAGTCATTTACTGAACAGTCGTGCTCAGTATCCTAACCTATGGTGCGAGAAGGAGATTTTAGCTCCTGCCCCAGGAAGCTCAGTCTGAGGAGTGAGAGTGGGGAAAATAGTAAGGATGGCTGATCTGTGCTCTGGGTGTAAAGGCTACAGAGATCATGGAGAGGAGGAGGAGGAAGAAGAATGAAAAAGGAGGAAGAGCAGAAGAAGCAGGAGGAAGAGGAGGAAGAAGAAAGGAGGAGGAGGAAGAATGAAGAAGGAGGAGGAGGAGAAAGGAAGAAGAGGAGGAGGAGGAGCAAGAGGAGGAGGAGGAGGAGGAAGAATGAAGAAGGAGGAGGAGAAAGGAAGAAGAGGAGGAGGAGGAACAAGAGGAGGAGGAGGAAGAATGAAGAAGGAGGAGGAGAAAGGAAGAAGAGGAGGAGGAGGAACAAGAGGAGGAGGAGGAGGAGGAAAAACAGTAGGAAGAGGAGGAGAAGCAGGAGGAAGAGGAGGAGGAAGAAAGGAGGAGGAGGAAGAATGAAGAAGGAGGAGGAGAAAGGAAGAAGAGGAGGAGGAGGAACAAGAGGAGGAGGAGGGGGAAACAGTAGGAAGAGGAGGAGCAGCAGGAGGAAGAGGAGGAGGAAGAAAGGAGGAGGAGGAAGAATGAAGAAGGAGGAGGAGAAAGGAAGAAGAGGAGGAGGAACAAGAGGAGGAGGAGGAAGAAGAATGAAGAAGGAGGAGGAGAAAGGAAGAAGAGGAGGAGGAGGAACAAGAGGAGGAGGAGGAGGAGGAAGAAGGGAGGAGGAGGAAGAATGAAGAAGGAGGAGGAGGAGAAAGGAAGAAGAGGAGGAGGAGGAACAAGATGAGGAGGAGGAGGAGGAGAAACAGTAGGAAGAGGAGGAGCAGCAGGAGGAAGAGGAGGAGGAGGAAGAAGAATGAAAAAGGAGGAAGAGCAGAAGAAGCAGGAGGAAGAGGAGGAAGAAGAAAGGAGGAGGAGGAAGAATGAAGAAGGAGGAGGAGGAGAAAGGAAGAAGAGGAGGAGGAGGAGCAAGAGGAGGAGGAGGAGGAGGAAAAACAGTAGGAAGAGGAGGAGCAGCAGGAGGAAGAGGAGGAGGAAGAAAGGAGGAGGAGGAAGAATGAAGAAGGAGGAGGAGAAAGGAAGAAGAGGAGGAGGAGGAACAAGAGGAGGAGGAGGAAGAAGAATGAAGAAGGAGGAGGAGAAAGGAAGAAGAGGAGGAGGAGGAGCAAGAGGAGGAGGAGGAAGAAGAATGAAGAAGGAGGAGGAGAAAGGAAGAAGAGGAGGAGGAGGAACAAGAGGAGGAGGAGGAGGAGGAAGAAGGGAGGAGGAGGAAGAATGAAGAAGGAGGAGGAGAAAGGAAGAAGAGGAGGAGGAGGAACAAGATGAGGAGGAGGAGGAGGAGAAACAGTAGGAAGAAGAGGAGCAGCAGGAGGAAGAGGAGGAGGAAGAAAGGAGGAGGAGGAAGAATGAAGAAGGAGGAGGAGAAAGGAAGAAGAGGAGTAAGAGGAGCAAGAGGAGGAGGAGGAGGAGAAAGAGGAAAAGGAGAAGAGGAGGAGGGAGGGGGAAGAGGAGAAAGAAAAGTAAAAATGAAGAACAAGAAGAAGGAGGAGGAAGAGGAGGGGAAAGAGGAGAGCATCTCACATATACAACGTATATTTTCAGCTTCTGGAGCACTTTTTACCCATTATTAACTCATTTGGTATTTACAATAGAACAGTTATGTATTAGTATGACTTTGGGCAAATGAATTCATCCTTAGGGCTTCAATTTTCTCATCTGTAAAAAGGGAAAGCTGGACTAGATGACCTCTAAGCTCCAAATTTTATGATCAAGAAGGCAATGAGCTAATTCATACTAATGAGTGATTGGCTATTTTTAACCCTTTCAGAGGGATCTGGATTTTAATATAGAATCCTGTTGGTCCAAATGATTCTGTACTGGGTAGAATTTCTGGTCTGGTGACGTTCTTAAATGAAAATATTTATGCTATTGGCGGGACACACAAGGGGGAGAGATACAGTGACTCACAGAGTCTCGTAGTGACTCATAAAGACATGACTTCGAGTCAGAAGATCTGGGTTCAAATCCTTGTTCCAACACTTACTAATAAATATAAACAAATTCTTCACCTCTCTGAGCCTCCTGCATGTAAAATGTGGGTGGCATTCATAGTGCCAACAATAATCCAAGTTTATATGGTATTTTATGCACTTATTATTATTAACATTCCTGAGAAGAAACATGACATAGTGGATAAAAAGGCCAGCCTCTGACCCAGGAAGCCAATACTGGTTGTGTAGCCCTGGAAAGGTCATTTAACCTCTCAGTGATCTTGTCAACTCTCTAAGTCAACAAGGTGCCGACTTGTTAGAGGAAGGTTCCTCACATAAGAATTCTCTGGACCAGTGAAATCACAGGTCCCATTCCTATCCCTATTATTATTCCTAGAAGATCACAAGGCTGTTTTAAGTATAAGGCATTTCTCTTGGTCCAGAAACATATAAGTGGCTAGAGAGGCATTACCTTGAAATTCCAGGGAACCCTTCCCTTTACTCCACAGGATCTATAGAAGCATCTCAGCTTATGGTTCTACTCTAAGGGTATGGACACCCCCAGAAGGAAAGCAAATTTGAGGTTGATGGGCAGGCAGCATCTCCAACATTCTGGTGAGTCCTGCTTTAATCCTTTGGACAGGATCTAGCCCTGTGATGCTCACCTGAGGTCACAGACTCCCTCCTCCCCCAGGTAGTGAAATATACCTGAGTCTGTTAGATAAGCAGCCTTCTTGTAACTGGACCCACACTAGAGTCAAAGCCCTTTTGCTTCCCTATATCATGACTTTTATTTCTTTCTCTCTTTCTATTTTCTGGAATCTCATGCGCTCTATTCTCCTCTCCCCAAGAGGTAAGCTCTGCCCAGGAACTTCCCTTGTCTCCATAGAGTCTAGGATCTAGGGTCTCAAACTTGGATTTTGCTAGAGATGGCTCCCCAAGGCCGAGAACATCCCAGCAGCACCTTCTCTTCCTAAAAGGTTGAATTCTGGAAGCAAGAGCTGGCCACGACCTCTTGGGACCTCTTTTCATAGAAAGCTGGATTCTGGAACTCTCGATGTTGAACGCTGTTAAAAGCACTCCTTAAGTACTCCTTCAGAAGCTAGGGATCAAGAACTCACACCCCTCACCCCACCCCCATCTGTGTTTGCATTTCCAGGGCTAACACCAGGTGGAGAGCATGAATATCTCACCACTCTCTCTTCTGGCCTGGGAGCAGGTGCTCTGGTCATGGCATTCCATTACTGCTACAGCTTGCTGCAGCCATCTCTTAGGTGCTTGGTCTGGGGAGGTTCCCTTCTGAATTGTCTCATGAAAGAGCATGTGCTTTGCCCCAAGGCAGCCATTAACAGCTCCTGGGTGGTGTATAGACAGAGGACCAGACTTAGGAAGAGAGGAGTCTGAATTCTAGTCAATCACTTACTAAAGGTGTAGTCCTAAGCCATTTATTTAATATCTCTGGGTGTCAATTTTTCAACTATAAAAGGAAGGGGTTGGACTAGATGATCCTTAAGCCCCCTTCCAGCTTGAAATCCACCATCCTATGACCCCTTCTGCTCATAGCTCTTCCCCCCACCAAAATAAAGAAAAGAAAAAGAGGAAAAAACAATAATAAAATGGCAGCTCTCTTTTACAGTCCGGCATGAAGGGATGGCTTCTCCTGTAGCATCTATCCCATAGGAATCGAACTCAACAAGTGTATCCCCAACCACTGAGATGCTTCCTCTGAGAAGCGCCAAAGAGCATGGCCATGACTTTCCATAAGAAAGTTCCCAAACAAAGTCTAACTTTCCTGTAAGCTCACCCAGATAATCAGAAAATTCTCTTTATTAAAACTCTATCAAAGAAAAGGGGCAGATAGGTGGTGCAATGGACAGAGCAGGAAAACCTGAGCCTCACACATTTACTAGCTGTGTGACCCTGGGCAAGTCATTTAACTCTGTCTGCCTCAGTTTCCTCATCTGTAAAATGAGCTGGAGAAGGAAATTATAAACTACTCCAATATCTTTGCCAAGAAAACCCCAGATGGGGTCAGGAAGAGTCAGATACGACTGAAACAATTGAATGCCACCACCATCAAAGGAAGGAGCTTTATAAGCCGTAAAGCACCATAGCAATCAAGAAGAACCTTCCTTATTAGCATTGTTATTATTGATGGGGGATACTAGGTAAGCAGATCAATACCCCCCCACCTATAAATCTGCTCCTTGGGCTCAGGTCCCCCAACTTGACCCTACATTTTAGTTTCCTCCCTTGCCTCCATTTCCAAACTCTCCAAAAATTCGCCACTAAGAGAGTAGAGGATCCAGGGAATCCAGGGGCAACAGTATTTGTGAATGACTCCTTTGTAAGCTTGGCGTTTATAAGCTGAAGTTTGCCGGATTCATGTGACTGATCTTTGACTGGCCTTTGAGTCAGAAATCCGGCTCTAGCCTGCCCTCTGCCATTAATTTGGTGTGGAACCTGGGACAAATCACCTCCCCTCATCTCAGTTTTTTCATCTGTAAAATGGTAGGCCTCCTCATATTTAAAATATACAGAGGACTGGGTCAAATTTATAGGAATATAAGTCATTCCCCAATTGATAAATAGTCAAAGGATATGAACAGGCAGCTTTCAGAGAAAGTAATGATATCTATAGCTATATGAAAAAATGCTCTAAATCACTATTGATTAGAGAAATGCAAATCAAAACAACTCTTAGGTACCGCATCTCTCCTGTTAGATTGGTTAACATGACAAAACAGGAAAATGATAAATGCTGGAGAGGATGTGGGAAAGTGGGAACGTTGTTACATCACATTACATTGTGAACTGAACCAGACATTCTGGAGAGCAATTTGGAACAATGCCCAAAGGGCTATAAAAATGTTCACACCCTTTGACCCAGCAATACGACTTCTAGGGCTGTATCCCAAAGAGATCACACAAGTAGGAAAGGGACCTGTATGTACAAAAATATTTATCGCAACTCTTTTTGTGGTGGCAAAGAATTAGAAATCAAGGGGATGCCCATCAATTGGGGAATGGCTGAACAAATTGTGGTATATGAACATAATGGAATACTATTGTGATATAAGAAATGAGGAGCAGGTGGACTTCATAATAACCTAGAAAGACTTATATGAACTGATGCTGAGTGAGGGGAGCAGAACCAGGAGAACATTATGCATGATTCATTCCATTAGTTATAATTCTTCTTTACAATTTGACTATTATGTAAATAAGTTTAATGTGAAGGCATATGTAGAACCTATGTCGGATTACATGCCATCTTGTGGGGGGTGGGGGAGGAAGAGAGAAAATTTGGAACACAAAAACTTGTGGAACAGAGTGTTGTAAACTAAAAATAAAAAATAAATTAAAAAATAAAATAAAATGTTAGGCCTGGACTAGAAGGCCTCTCTGATTGAAATAGGGCTCCCCTTGCTTCCCTGCAACAGGAATTAGCTTTCCCTAAAAAGGCAGCAAAGCTGTCCCCAGGACCTGATTGACCCCTGCCCCTTCCTTGATGCTGATTGCTAGTCACCTAAGGTCTTAAAAGGTCCCACCCAAGTGGAGTCAGGGCCCCCCTTAGATGTGGTGTTTGTCTGAAGAGCACACAAATCACTATGCTCTGCCCTGCTGACTAAAAGAGGCTCCCCTGGGGCCCTGTCTAGAGAAGCTCAGTACCATTATATTCTTGTTGCATGTCCTTGCTTTGTTAGGGCAAAGTAAACATCGTTCTGTTAACTGTTCGATGATTTTCAAACAGCTCATTTTGTCCCTGAACTAACTGAATGATGGCATTCAGTCCAACCCTAACAGACACTAAAGTTTCTTCCAGTTCTCAAATTTTAACATTCTCTGTTCTAAGGTCCCTCCCAGCTCTGACATCCTATGTTCTAAAGCCTCTCCCAGCTCTGACATTCTGTGTTCTAAGGGCCCCCTCAGCTTTGACATTCTGTGTTCTAAGGCCCTCCTAACTCTGATCTCCTGTGTTCTCAGGGCCCTCCCAGGTCTGACATTCTGTGCTCTAAGGGCCTTCCCAGTTCTGACATCCTGTGTACCAAAGCCCCTCCCAGCTCTGACTTTCTGTGTCCTAAGGGCTCTCCCAGCTCTGACATTCTGGGTTCTAAGGCCCCTCCCAGCTCTGACATTCTGGGTTCTAAGGACCCTCCCAGCTCTGACATTCTATGTTCTAAGTTCCCTCCCAGCTCTGACATCCTGTGTCCTAAGGACCCTCCCAGCTCTGACATTCTGGGTTCTAAGGCCCCTCCCAACCCTGATATTCTATGTCCTAAGAACCCTTTCAGGTCTGACATTCTATGTTTTAAGGGCCTTCTCAGCTTTGACATTCTGGCTTCTGAGGCTCTCTCAGGTCTGACGTTCTGTGTTCTAAGGGCCCTCCCAGCCCTGACACTCTCTGTTTCTGGCTCTAACATCCTCTAATTCTATAAGAGTGTTCTGATTCTGTTCCTGAATATGAGAACCTGATAGGCTCAGACAGATACTATAAGGGGCTAGAAAGAAGGGGGAGATGTGTCAGTGCTCCAGGGCACAGTGGAGACCCACCCAGCGTCAGTATCAGCCCACCTCCCTGTTAACCTACATCATTCCCTTCTCTAATTTGAGCCTCCCCTCACCCCTGCATTTCTGCTACAAAGACCAACCACACTGGCCTCATTTAGCTGACGGCTTCTCTAACTTCATTATCAAAAGGCCCGGCTCCTCATTAGAATGACTTTCTTTCTCTACCATCCCAGGCGGCTGGGGAAAGGGTCAGCTGCACTCATGAAATTCTCAGACCTCGAAGGGTTTAAATTTCCATGTTTTTTCCTGTGTTGGAGCCATCAGAAAATGATGAATAAAAGATGAAAATTGGGGAGCTCCTCTGGCGTCCAGAGAAATGTGCTGAGCATTTAGAGCGGGAAGATTAGAGACAAACACTCCTCTCTGAATACCCCCAAAAAGCCCCATCCAACTTCAAACAGAGAATAAACAACATTGCTCTCCTCTGGCTTTGAAGCAGCAAGAACCCAGAGGGGCCAATGAAAGGGCTAGACTTGGGGCAGGAGCTGAGGCCAATGGGAGAGTAAGGGGATGGTCAGAAAGCTCATTGTGACCTTGGCAAAACAATAATAAAATGGTTAATGTTTATATAGCACTAACGTGCCAGGCACTGTGCAAAGCACCTTGCAACTGTTATGTCATTTGGTCTTTGCAACAACCCTCTGAAACACGTGCTAGTATCATCCCCATTTTATACACGAAGAAACTGAGGGAAACAGAAGTTAAGTGACTTGCCCAGGGTAACATAGCTAGTGTCTTAGGCAGGTTTTGAACTCAGGTCTTCCTGATTCCAGGCCCAGTACTAACCACTGCACCACCTACCTCAGTATCTTATCAGTAAAATGAAAGATTTGGACCAGATCACTACCAAGGTCACGTTTTATGTTTTAAGTTTACTCTCTTCTTTGATAGTCTTTGTTCTAAGCGCCCTTCCAGTCCTGACATTCTCTATTCTAAGGTCCCTTCCAAATGTAACATGCTTTGTTCCAAGTTCCCTTCTAATTTTGATGTTCTGTGTTCTTCGGCCTCTCCCTTTCAGCTCTCACATTCTATGTCCTTTCTAGCTCTCACATTTTATGTTCTAATTTCCCTTCTGATTCTGATAATCTTTGTTCTAATTCCTGTCCCATCTCTACAGATCTGTATTCAAAGGCCCCTCCCAGCTCTGGAGATTTTAGTGAAATGCAGGCTTGATACAAGCCAACAGTGTGACATGATAGCCAAAGCATCTAATGCATTAAGAAAGATGATGCTATCAGAGAAAAGGAGGTCAGAGTCCAGCTGTACTCTGCCCTGGTCAGATCACATCTTCAATATTGTATTCTGTCCTTGGTGCCACAGTCCCACTGCTTAGAAGGGATGTTAATAAACTAAAGAGAATCCAGAGGAATGGAGTCCATGTCATATGAGAATCACCTAAGCCAGTACTAAGAGGCAGGATACCTAGGGGTGGTTATGCTGGGTTACAACAGAATACTCTGGGGAGATAAGATAATTGTCACCAAATAGCTGAAAGGCTGGCATGAGGGAGAGAGAATCTACTTTTGCCATTTGGACCCATAGCCAGAACTGAGAGCAATAGTAGAAACTTCAAAGAAGCTGATTTAGGTTTGATGTCAGGGAAAGCTTCCTAAAAATTGGAGGGGTCCATAAGTGGAATGGAGCGACTTGAGAACCTGTACCTCCCCTAACTGGAGGTCTTCAAGCAGAAGGTTACTAACCCATGTTGGAGTAAGTTTGGGGGGTGATGTGGGTTGGACTAGAGGACACTGAGGCCCCTCCTGACAAAAACCCTGTGATTCTGTGCATGTTGGGGGGAGACTAATGCCAATGGCAACTCACTTCAAGTTTGTTCCTCATCCTTTCTACAATAACCACCACGGAGTTGTGGTTTTGACACATTAGCTAGCATAGAATATCGATGCTCAGAAGGACCTAAGGACATAGAAAATCAGAGCTGGAAAGAACCTCAGAACATAGAATGTTAAATCTGGAAAGGACCTTAAAAGACAGAATATGAGAGCCAAAAGGGCCCTTAATTTTAGAACTTTAGAATTTTAGAACTCGAAGAGACATTAGAGTATAAGATATCAAAATTGAAAGGGACCTTAGAATATAAAATGTCATATCTGGAAGAGACCTAGGACATAGAATGTCAGAGCTGGTAGGGACCTTAGAATATAGAATTTTAGGACTGGAAGGGACTCTAGAGCACAAGGTGTCAGAACTGAAAGGGACCATAGAAAATAAAACATATCTGGAAGGGACATTAGAACAGAATTTCAGAGCTGGGAGAGACCTTAGAACATAGACAAAAGAGTCCTTGGAGATGATCTAGTACATGCCACCAATTTTTCAGAAGAAGAAATTTATCTCAGAAGGGCAGGAGAAACTTTCCCCAAAAATTGCAAAATGTATTAGTGATAGAGTAAGGACTTGAATTCTGCTCTCCTGACTATGAAGTTTATTCTTTGCACTTCACGCAGGCCAGAGAATATGACATAAGATTATCACTAAGGTTTCATTCACTTACGAAAACAATCATCCACCTCAAAGAAATTTGAGATCTCTTTAACCAACCAAGACCCCTTCTTAGACCTTAAGAATTCAACTCTAAGGAACCACAGGTTTTCATGGAGATTGTCCTGGACTGCCAGAGACTGGACATGGAAGGAGATATCCTTGGTACTGAAAGGCCACTGCCCAAGCCCATTGAAAACTTTAAAGGCTAGCCTGCAAGATTCTGCCTTTCATAAGACAGCTCACTAAAAAAAAAAAAATTAAAAAAAAAATAAGACAGCTCACTTCCCTCCTGTCTTTGCAAAGGTATGGGACTAAGGATTTAGAAAACTACACATATGGCCACACTTGGCTGATATGTTGGTTAGTTTCAACAAACTGTTTCTCTCTTTCTCTCCCTCTCTCTCTCTCTCTCTCTCTCTCTCTCTCTCTCTCTCTCTCTCTCTCTCTCTCCCTCCCTCCCTCTCTCTCTCTCTCCTTTCCTCTCTCTGGCCCTTTCCCTTCTCCCTCCCCGCCCAAGATGGCTAGCTGGAGGAGCAAGAAGGAGGCACATATTGGAAAATGAAGGTGATTTAAAATCAAAATAAATGAATAACTACACTTAAAAAACCACCGCCTCTCACTGAGACTCCTGTCACTATTTTGAGCCTGAAAGAGGACATTTGGCATAGAGGATAGATCAATAGAATTGGAGTCAGAGGAGGGTTCAAATCCTGCCTCTGACATTTGCTAGTGAGACCATGGGTGACATTCACACTCTAAAAGCTTCGGTTTCCTCATTTATAAATTGGCAGTAATAATTCCTGTATTATTTACCTCACAGAGTTATGATTAGGTCCAAATGTGATTATGTTTGTAAAAGACTTTAAAACTTCAAAGTGCCATACGAATTTCAATTATTATTTTTATGCTGCGAACCTTCTGTCCATAACTAAACTGACTTCGGACTATTAGGATGACCTCCTTTAAGTCCCCTGAGACATAGCTCCTAGGACTCATGAGAAATCAGAGCCAGAAGGTATCCTACTGTTTAAAATGGGAATGTCACGGTGGGCTTAGGGGAAATTGATTTAATGGTGTTTCAGCAGCTGACTGGGGCCGCTAGGTGGAGTGGATAGAGAGCCAGACCTAGAGTCAAGAAGACCTGAGTCCAAATCCAGCCTCAGACACTTATTATCTGTGTGACCCTGGGCAAGTCACTTCACCCTATTTGCCTCAGTTTCCTCATCTGTAAAATGAGCTGGAGAAGAAAATGGCAAACCACTGTAGTATCTTTGCCAAGAATGGAATCACGGAGAGTTGGACATGACTGAAATGAATAAATGACCACAGTGACAAGCAGCTGACTGGCTGCTCTGGATTCAGAAGGATGACTAGGACCCAGCCCAGTGTAGTGGATGACAGGGTCCAGTGAAATATAGAATGGTAAAGTGAGATGGGGATGGGGCAAGGTGGGGCAGAGCAGGAAAAGGGTGCATGAGGAAGGTGAGGGAGATTTCGAAAGGATTCTAGGTAGAGACTAGGCAAATTCGGTTGACAATGAAGTTGCCAGA
The DNA here is from genome assembly GCF_011100635.1 of Trichosurus vulpecula. Classification (NCBI taxonomy): domain Eukaryota; kingdom Metazoa; phylum Chordata; class Mammalia; order Diprotodontia; family Phalangeridae; genus Trichosurus; species Trichosurus vulpecula. The sequence goes on from NC_050574.1 coordinate 56,278,014, forward strand.
AAGCAGGTGTCAACGACTCAGTAGTGTGATGTGGCAGCCAAACAGAACAGCACAGGTCAGCACTCAGAGGGACAGAGCTTCCAGAAATAAGGAAGTCAGGCAATAGTTCCTTTGTCTTCTGCCCTGGCCAGCCTGCATGTGGAGAAATATTATGTTCAGTTCTAGGCATCACAGTTGAAGAAGGTCCTGGAATTCACATCATGTGATGATCAGTTGAAAAAAGGGAGTATGTTTAGCCTACAGAAAGTGAGTGGTTAGGATGTGATAGCTGCTTTAAGTGTTTGGAAGGGTTGCCTAGGAGAAGAAAGAGTGAACTCCTTTAGTTTCGTCCCAAGGGGAAGAAATAGGAATAATGGATAGAAGTTGCAAAGAGAGCAATTTAGATTTGCTATAAGGAGGCTCTTCTACCATTGGATTTAAAGGTCTTCAAGCAGGGGATAGATGATCATGCATCAGGTGCCTTATAGTAGAGATTCATATTGTGCATGGCTTGGATTAGATGACAGTTGCTGAAACATCTCCCAATTCTCTAATTTTGGCATTCATTGAATGAGATTAATTATGGAAAAAAAGAGAGAGGAGCAGTGGTTCTAGGCAAGTATCAAAGAGGGGAGTCAGGAGTCCCGGATTCTATTTTTGGCTTTCCCATGAACACAATGTGTGACCTTAGTCAAGTCATTTCTCCTCTCTGAGCCTCAGTTTCATAATCTGTAGAATGAAGGAGATGGGTTGGATTCTTTCTCAAATCCCTTTGGTGCTATACAGATTCTGAGATCCCTCTTGACTCTGACATTCTGCGTCCTAACATCCCTTCCCATTCTAACATCTTACATTCTAAGGTCCCTTCTAGATCTGACGTTCTGTGTTCTAAAGACCTTTCTAGCTCAAACATTCTATGATCCTATAACTCTGTTTGGACTTGAAATCAAATCTGCCACCATGAAATTCCTCAGATCTCCTTCTCCCAGCCTTTGAGGTCTGCCAGTTCAGTCTCCGTTTCTCATCTCCTCTTTTCCCTCTACTCTGCCCTGGCCTTACATCTCCTGTCTTCTCTTTGGCTTTTCTCCCACCCCTCCCCCTTTGCTCATTTTTTTGTTTTATTTTGTTTAAAGGAGACATGAAAAATGGATGAGGTGCCCCCGCCCAGTGCATGGATTCTGATTCGATTAGTGCCGATGTTTCTTTCATGAGAGATGGGATCTCTCCTCAGGGCTCTCACCTGCAGAAGCTGAGTTCAGTCACGGAAGCTGTTAGATGAATTGCCTCTGCTGTTCACATCCCTTCTCACCCTGCCCCACCCCCTCCCCACTCCCATCTCCCTCAGCAAGGCCTTGCTGTTGTGTGCTCCTTCCCAGCCCTACTACTCCCAGATGATGCCCTTCTCCTTTCTTCTCCCTCCCAATAGCTTCATGTCCTGGGACTCCCTAAGGCCATCTCCTGGAAGATTGAAGCAAGAACCTCAGCTTTACACTTTTAGATCATACACTGTTGAATGTTAGAGTTGAAAGTGACCTTAGAAAATAGAATGTCAGATTTGAAAGTGGCCTCGGTACATAGAATAGTGCAGCTGAAGACAAACTTTAGAACACAGAATGACAGAGCTGGAAAGAACCATAGAGATCTCTAGTCCAGTGTCCTTATTTTAGAGGTCAAGGAACTAAGGTCCAGGGAGGGCAAATGACTTTGACTCAATACCAGAGGTGGAATGGACCTCAGATGGCATTCAGTCTAACCTCCAAGGATTGGCTATCCTGCCTTAGCCTGAAGATCTCTAGCAGCTAGGCCACATAGTGGATACATTCCCAGGGCTGAAGTCAGGAAGACTCATCTTCCTGAGTTCAAATAAGGCCTTAGACACTTACTAGCTGTGTGACCCTGGGCAGGTCACTTCACTCCAGTTACCTCAGTTTCCCCATATGTAAAACAAGCTGGAGAAGGAAATGGTGACCCACTCTAGTATCTTTGCTAAGAAATTCCCAAACAGAGTCACAAAGAGTTAGAAATGACTGAGCAACAAAAAAAGCAAAGGAGAATCGCCTGCCTCCTGGCATAGTCACTCTACATTTGAATGGCTCTGATGATTAGAAAAAGTATGTTTGGGGTTAGTTGTTGATGCCTTGTGTCTCTTTTCACCAACAATAGCAAAGCCAGGAGTGTGATTCTACAGTCTTGACTCACAGTCCATGATTCTCTGGCCAGCGCCACAATATCCCCTTTTATCTCTGTTATCCCTCTCCTTTCCAAGCTGTCCCTGCTCTTCTGCTGTCATAAATTCAGGATCCAGGCTCCTTCTTCCACCTTCCGAGCGCCAAAGGCCCTGCTTGCCTCTCTACCATAGAGGTAAGCTCTGGTCATTAACCTGGAAAATCATTTCAAAGAGGTATTATAATAACAGCACCAACAATAATTCATTTACTATAACACTTTACTGTTTTCAAAGTACTTTCCTCACAACTTCCCTGAGAAAGTCAGCAGTGTACAGATGACTACATCAGCCTTCCAGGTCACTCAGCAAAGCCTCACCAGAAGGATGTGACTTGTCCTGGGTCATGCAGCTAGAACGTGGTCAAGCTGATACTCAAACCCAAGTTCCTTGGCTCCCAGCCCAGGGTTCTCCCCACTCCCCACCACAACCCAGGTACACGCAGTGAGGGATTTTTCTTACAGGGGAGGGAGATGATGGGATGATGTCAGTGACAGTCTAGGGGCATAAGTAAGCATGGTTTGCTTGAGCTAGTGAGGAAATTAATCTACACAGGGCAGGGGGTTTGTGCTGAGGAACAATGGCCAATGGGACGAGCTATATAGGTCAAGGCTAAACTATGGAAGGCCTTAAGTCAGACTGAGGATTTTGAATTTAACGCAATGGAGAGAGACCTTGGTTGAGAGCTAGGGGCACATGGGTTTAAGTCCTGATTTTGCCACTCACAGCTTTGGGCCTCAAGCTTCATCTGTGAGATAAGGGAGTTCATTCTATGTTCCCATAATCCTATTGACTTTTTCCTATAGGAAGAGGGGAGCTATGGAAGAGGTTTGAGCAAGGAAATGCCCAGATAAAAAAAAGCCTATCTTCAGAAGGTGGCTGGTAAAATATACAGGCCAGAGTAGAACAGGGAGGACGAGAGGATGATGGGGGATTCCAGTTTGGCAGGAAAAAGGGAGCTCACCAAGATACTGCTTGTAAGGTGCCAGACCACAGAGGGCCTTGAATGCCAGTGTGAGAGAATCCTAGGATTTATAACTGGGAGGCACTTGAGAAATCACCTGGTCCAACTGCTTCATTTTTACAGATGAAACAACAGAGGCCCAGCAAGGGGCAGTGATTTTGTCCAAGGTCACACAATAATGTCCTCTGACTCCAAACCAAAGGCTTGCTTCACTCACTACACTAAGCCTCCTTCTCATATTTATATTTTATCTTGTGCAAAGCAAGCCACAGAAGGCCTTTGACCGGGAAAGTCACACAATTATAGCAATTCAGTAGGAAATTGCCCACGTGGCACAGACATGGTACGTTACAGAGGGAAAGAACCATAAGATAGAAGTTCCGTTAGGAGCCTGTTAAAATTCATTTTGAAGCATCAGTTAAATGCCTACTGTGTACAAGAAAGGCCTGGTAGGATACAGCTATAAAACTATCCCAATCCTAGCCCTCCGAGGAGGTTACAGTTGATAATAGCACAGGTAAGAGGTGATGGGCATCCCTGGGAACAGAGACCACCCCAACAGAGGCAGAGAGAGGAGGGCTGAGTCCTGCCCAGCTTGGCTGTAGCAGCTGGGGATGCGGACTAGTGTGGGGGCTGGGAAGGAACTTCAGGTCCGCCCTTGATGTCACATTATGTATGTCCCTTCCTCTGCTCACTCGAGTGGACCGGCCACAAAGACCCGAGCCTTCCCAAGCCTGCTCTGACACAGAAGGCGACCCAGCCTGAGCCTTCTCCCCGCCCCCAGCTCTGCGTGCCAGATAAGCCCGGCAGCTGTTGGCATATGTTTCACTGGGCCTGCAGTGAGGCTACAGAGGGCAGGCGAGGGAGGGGGAGTGTCGGGAAATGATCCTGGAGCCCAGGGGACCTCCTGACACGCTATCCCTTTCTCACGGAGGGTGTTCTCTGGGCGCTTTTTGGCACGCTGAAGAGACAACAGCCTGAGGCTCCTCCCAGCCCCTGACATCCCAGGAAAGCCTCATCCAGACCCTCTACAGGCTCAGGGAGCATGGGCCAAGGCTGGCCCCCACCCCCCAGGGCTGCTATCTTGCTCTCCCCGCCTCTTCCTTTGTTGTCAGTGTGCTTCTCATGGGCCTCTTTGCCTCTCATTTCTTTCTAGTCTAATCTGGAGTCAGAGGACCTGGGTTTGAATCCTGACTCTGCCACCTACCACCTGGGTCATCCTGGGCAAGTAGCTTAGCCTCTCTGGGCCTCCGTTTTCTCATCTGTAAAATGAGGACTAAGTGTCCTCTTAGGTCTTTTCCAAGTCTAGATTTGTGATCTCATGTTACCTTCTTGAATGAGAGTTCAGATGAGCAGAAAGAGATCTGGAATTGGATCATAGGATTTAGACCTAAGAGAGCCCTCAGAACACAGAATGTAAGAGCTGGGAAGGCCCTTAGAACACAGAATGCCATTAGAACATGAGTGCGAGGGGCCTTAGAACACAGGATGTCAGAGCTGGGAGGGGCCTTAGAACACAGAATGTCAGAGCTGAGAGGGCCCTTAGAACACAGAATGTCAGAGCTGTGAGGGGCCTTAGAACACAATGTCAGAGCTGGGAGAGGCCTTAGAACACGAATGTCAGAGCTGAGAGGGGCCTTAGAACACGGAATGTCAGAGCTGAGAGGGGCCTTAGAACACGGAATGTCAGAGCTGAGAGGGGCCTTAGAACACAGGATGTCAGAGCTGGGAGGGGCCTTAGAACACAGGATGTCAGAGCTGAGAGGGGCCTTAGAACACAATGTCAGAGCTGGGAGAGGCCTTAGAACATGGAATGTCAGAGCTGAGAGGGCCCTTAGAACACAGAATGTCAGAGCTGTGAGGGGTCTTAGAACACAATGTCAGAGCTGGGAGGGGCCTTAGAACACAGGATGTTGGAGCTTGGAGGGAATTTTTAGAAATTATTTAGTCCATGCCCCTCATTTAGTAGTTAAGGAAACTGAGGCACACAGAGAAAAATTATTCTTGTCCAAGGTCCCTGAGGTAATAAATTGCAGATCGAAGATCCAGGAGTTGGGAGACCTCAGAAAACAGACTGTCCCTTAGCCTCTCCTCTCCTGTGTAATGTGTAATAATGTGTGATGATAAAAGTCCAGAAGGGGGAATCACCTGCCAAGAAGGATGGGAATCAGATTCTAGTTACTGAAGGAATCGCTTCTGGGCTTTTCCCTTGAGTGCCTAAACTCGTCCTTATTCCTGGATCTGCAGGTACCTCAGAGGGGAGATCATCCAAGCCCCTCATTTTACAAATGAGGAAACGGAGGCTAATGGCCCGTGATAACACAGGGAATAAGTACCAGAGTCAGGAATCAAACCCAGATCTTCTGACTCTAAACCCAGCAGTCACAGTCACGCCATCCTTTAGTTTATCCACTCAAGGTTTGTGTTCGTCTGCATCGGTCATGCGTCACGGGAGCACTGACTTCAGAGACATAAGACATCGACTTCTGGCTACGGCACGGACTAACTCTGTGACTTTGGGCAAGGTGCTTCCCCTCCAACGAGTCTCAGTCTCCCCACCTGTTAAATGGAAGTAACGATGCTTGCAGCATGTACCGCACACTGGGTCGTTGTGAGTGGCGTGGGTAGGTCACTTGCCCTGCCTGGGCTTTAATCGTCCTGTCTGTAAGATGAGGTTAACAGCACGTAGGCTATCAACTATCACAGAGCTGTCATATCACAGAGAAGCTAATGACTCGGTGTTATAAAGTGTTTTGTTGATGCACGCTATTATTGAGAGGCAGCACGTCGTGGCGGTGTGGTAGAGAAGGCTATTGGGCATGGGCTCAGGCTCAGATCCAGCCTCAGACACTTAGGTAGCTGCTGCACGGCCGTGGGCGAGCGTCTTAACACCTCTGAGTCTCGCTTTCCTTGTCTGTAAAAGGGGACTAATGATGCACTTCGTATCTACCAATGGAAAGGAAGCCCTTCTCGATGGCTCTCAAAGCCAGAGCCTTCCCTCCATCATCATCTCCAATGTATTGTTTCTATAGCCTGATTGTACACGGTGGTTTGCATGTTCTTTCCTTCATTAGACCGCAAGCTCCTTGAAAGTAGAGACTTGTCTTTTGCCTTTCTTTGCATCCTCAGTACTTAGTACGGTGCCTGGCACACAGTAGGCACTTAATAAATATTTATTGACTGACAGACTAATCAATGGAAAGCTAGGTGCAGCGTCAGGAGGACCTGAGTTCAAGTCCCATCTCTGACACATACTGGCCGTGAGACCTTACTTTCATCCTCTTTAAAATGAGATGGCTGGACTCCATGAGCTACACTAGACTAATATATATTCTAGGTTCCTTCTATTTCTACACTCTGCATTCTAACTTACCTTCTAGCTCTGACAATTTATAGCTAAGGTCCCACCCAGCTCAGATATTCTTATGTCCTGAGACCCCTTCCAGCTCTGACATTCTACATTCAGACCTCCCTTTGAACTCTGACATTCTTTGTTCTAAAGTTTCTACAAGTTCTGACATTCTATGCTCTAAGGTTTCCCCTAGCTCTTAATTTCTTGGTTCTAAGTTCTTTTCCGAGTTTGACATTCTATGTTCTAATGTTTCTCCCAGCTCTTAATTTCTCGGTTCTAAATTCTCTTCCGAGTCTGACATTCTATGTTCTAAGGTTTCCCTTAGCTCTTAATTTTTTGGTTCTAAGATCTCTCCCAAGGCTGACATTCTATGTTCTAAGGTTTCCTCAGCTCATAACTTCTCAGTTCTAAGGTCTCTTCTGACTCTAACATTCCATGATTCTATAATTTTCGAATCATCAGATTGTAAGGTTCTAGGAGACAGGGTTTTATGTCAAGTGTCTCCCAGCTGTGGGGAACTGCCAATAGCCAGAGGAAACTCACTGTAGAGTTCTGGGGAGACCCCTACATAGCCCCTTAGCCAAATCAACTCTGCCCCAGGCAGGGAGTAGGGAGTGGAGAGCCAAGTTGCAAGCTCCTGATGTGTGCTATAACACTGCTCCCTGGTGCCAACTGCCATCTGAAAACTGTCTCTGCCCAAGGTACCTCAGCCTGTGCCAGGTTAGCAGCCTGGGTAAGAGGAGCTGAAGCATCAGGAGGGATGTCAGCTCCTATGCTGCCCTCAGGTGGCATTTCTGAGACCATTGACATAAATGGCCCCGAGTCTCTCTATATTTAGGCAACACTAGGCTTTCTAAGCTTTTTCAGATCTGTTCTCTCATCTGGTCTCCACCAAAATTCCACAAGGAAGGATGGGCAGGAATTATTATCCCCTTTCTATGTATATGAATAATAAGGCTCAGCCAGGGTAAGAGGCCTGCCTGGGTCACATAGCAAGTCAGTGGTGGAGGCTGGAGGAGGATCCTGGCCTCCTGTCTTGCTCTCTGGTCAAGGATTTGTCCAAGGAGTTGCAGATGATGAAGCGCCAATCCCCGCTTACTATGTCTCATCAAAGGCAGCATAATATGGTAGATAGAGAGCTGGCCTTGGATCTAGGAGGACCTGGGTTCAAGTTTTGCCTCTAACACATCCTGCCTATGTGACCTTGGGCAAGTCACTTAACTTGCTCTCGGTGCTCTGGGCAGCTCTCTAAGATTTTAAGTTGCACAGAGAGTGCTGACCTGTTCTGGCAGAGAAAATTTCCTCACCTGGGAGTCCCCTATACCAATGAAATCACAGGACCTATTTACATTACAGCATCATAGAATCTTACAACATGGTGACATTCAGGAGGGCAGCTGGGCCTTCTGGCGTGATCTGACTGCTTGGATCTCTAGAGGAGAGGCCCCAGCCCCACCCCCACCCCAGAGGGAGCAGCACCAATCAGCCCGGCCCATGTCTGTGTAAGGAGAGAGCAGAAGACAGCTGGTTTTCTCCAAGGGGCTGGGAGCTGAGATCAGTCAGTCCGTGTGCTCTGAAGCCGAAAGGACACCTTGGTAAGGGATTTTCTATTGTCAGGAAAATGTAGATCTTCTCCTCCCCTTCCCTATCCTGGGGGAGCTCCTGATGGATTTCTGACACCAATGGGCCCTAAATCAAGGCTGCCACAACCAGGGCCCAGCCCTACTATATGGGGGACTCAACTGCTGAGAACAGAATCATAGATTAGCAGTATTGGAAAATAACTTATTTAATGAGAGAAGGTCAGAGCTGGGAGGAACCTCAGAACACAAGAGGTCAGAGCTGGGAGGAGCCTCAGAACACAGAAAGTCAGAGCTGGGAGGAACCTCAGAACACAAGAGATCAGAACTCAGAACACAGAAAGTCAGAGCTGGGAGGAACCTCAGAACACAGAAGGTCAGAGCTGAGAGGGCTCTTTGAACAGAAAATGTCTAAGCAGGGAGAGACCTTAGAATAGAGGATGAACTGGAAAGGACCTTAGGACAAAATGTTATAGCTAGAAGGAATCTTAGAACACAGAATAACAGAGCTAGAACCTTAAAGCACAGAATATTAGAGCCAGAAAGGATCTTAGAACAAAGAGTATTAGAGCAAGAGAGAGAGACCTTAGACTTCATCTAGTCTCATTTTCACTTTACAGATAAAAGTGAACTGCAGGAGAAGAAGTGGCTTGGCCAATGTCAAAAATCAAACCAGGATTAGAACCCAAGTCTCCTGACCTGATGTTACTCCCCTTTTCAAGATGCTCTAAGGCTCCTCCCCCATCAAGCCATCAATTCAATTTAATTCAACACACATGAAGTACTTACTCCAGGCCAAGGCCCCATGCTGGGCATACATATACACAAATGTAAGCAGTCCCTGACCTGTGCTTACATTCACCCCCACGCTCTCTTGCCCAGTCTTGCGCACAAGAGAACCAGGAAATACCATTAGGATGGCCCATTGCAATCCATGAACACTTTCTGACTTTTCATGGCCTTCAACAAAAACATGGCCAAGCAGAAGTAGCAGTGAGCTAGATAACGTGAAGCCCAATCTTAGTTCTGGCATTAAATAAGTCATTTATGCTCAGTTCTCTACAACAGGCATTTTCTGATCCCTTCAGTTCTCAATAGACTTTCCCTTAAAACTTCTCTCCTCTTCCATCTTCTTTCTACACCCACTGATGAGGGTAGGAAGATCCCATTGGCATCACTGGCATCGGGACACTTCCTGGCAGCTTTTAACGAGGCTTCTCCTCTAGACTGACATCCATTCTCTGATTCCCAGGCAGGCCACATGGGCCTCTGGTGGGGTCACCTCCATGCGGCAGATGCTTGGGGGCTCTGCTAGAGAGTGACAGAGAAGCCAGCCTGGCGTTCTCCAGTGAGAGTGAGGACAGACCCCGGCTAATCTCACTACTCTCACCTGCCGACCAAAGCCTCCCATCAATGTCAGAAGCAGTTTCTCTGAGAGAACAGAATAACGTTGACACCTCCCCTGCCTCTCAAGGGAAAGGGGGTGAGGGAAGGCTACAGAGCAAAGGTGCCTGTTTCCTGTTGCTCTGGAGATGCATTGATGATGAGGACCCAGAGACCCAGATCTGGGACACTAGGTTTCCTCAGACCTGATTCCTTATGTTTATGGAATCTCTATAAAGACTGCGAGCTAAAAAGCACTGGGCTGAGGATAGGGAGCTCCAAGTTCAAATCCCACTAACTTGCTGTGTGACTTTGGGGAGGTTCCTTCCCCACTCTGTATCCACATCTACAGAATCAGATCACTGTCTCCGGATGATCTAACCCTTCCTGCTCTATGAAGGATGATGCTGGGTCCTTCTACAGATGGTTTCTGCAGGACAGAGTCATAGACAATTGGAAATGGATGGAATCTTCTGGACCACCTAATTCAACCCATCCCCCCCCCAAAAGAAATCCGAGGGCATACCCAGCAAGCTGTCATCCAGTCTCTACTTAAAGACCTCCCGTGGGGGCAGGGTAAAGAGGTGGAATCCACTTAATGTTTCAAGGCACACCATTCCACATTCAGACGGCCCTAAGTATTAGAGGTCCTGCTTTTCCTGACTTTAAGCTTCTTTACATCTGCGTCTTTACAACATCCACCAATTGTTCCCAGTCCTGTCCTCTGAGGCCAAGCAGAATAAATCTGATCCCTTTTTCATGTAACAGCTTTTTTATTTTAAAAAAAAGTATTTGTATCCGGAACTTATCAAACACCAAATAAAATTCAAAGTGGAAGAGAAAGAATTTCACATGGACCCACAAATAATAGTCATAGCTAGCATTTATATAGTTCAAAATAGCTCCTTTGATCCTCATATAAACCCTGTCATGTAGGTGCTGTCATGGCCCCTCTTTTACAGATGAGGAAACTGAGGCTGAGACAGGTTAAATGACTTGCCCAGGGTCACACAGCTAGTAAGTGTCTGAGGCAGAATTGAAACTCAGGTCTTCCTGACTCCCAATCCAGTACTCTAGCCTTTGTGCTAGCTAGCTGCCCTGCTAATCTCTGTTATGTACAATTTGCTTTTCCTTTTAAGCAAAGAATAAGTTCAACAAGTTACTTTCAAAGCTGTCCTGCTTGTCTGTGTTCCATTCTGGCCTTCTTTCTATTCATTTTTGTAGATTTTTAAATAAATGTTTCAATGCCATTTTTTATTCCTTGGGGTTTTTTTGAGGGACAACCCTGTCAACATCTCCCTTCTTCACATCTACCTCCCCCAAACTGATTTTTTAAAAAGCTTATAAAATATTAACAGTCAATTAAAACAAATTTTCACATTTCAAAAAATGTGTATCTCGAGTCCATCACCTCTCTGTCAAGAGGTGGATAGCAGGTTCCATCATCAGCCCTCCGGAATCACAGTCATTGTGTTTATTAGAGTTCTTAAGTCTTTCAAAGATTTTTTGAAAAACGTTTTTGCATAAACTCATCTCCTGGCTCCATTCACTTCACTTAGCCTCACTTCATACACATCTTCCCAGGACTCTCTGAAACCAGCTCTTTTATCATGTCTTTTGATGTAGTAATACTTATTACATTCACATCCCATGATCTGTTCAGTCATTCCTCAATTGATAAGCCTCACCTCAGTTTTTTCACTATTAAAAGAAAAGAGCTATTATAAATGATTTTGCACATATGGGTTCATTTCCTCTTTCTTCAATCCCCTTGGGGCATAGTCGAGGTTTCCCTGGGTCAAAGGGTATTTATTATTTTGCTTTTTAGAATAGCTAGACCAGGAATGGGGAACCTACAGCCTTGAGGCCACATGTGGCCCTTTGGATCTTCCTGAATATTCAATCAAAGGGCTGCACTTGAGGATCTAGAGGGCCATATGTAGCCTTGAGACCACATGTTCTCCACCTTTCTTGCATTAGTGTTCCTGTTTTCCTAAAGCACCTCCAACACTTGTCATTTTCCTTTTTTGTCATCTTCAACAATCCAATGGGTGTGAGGTAGAATATCAGAGCTGCTTTAATTTGCATTTGGGTTTTTTTCATATTATTGTTGATAGCTTAGGGTTTTTTCCTGTTTATAGCCTTTGGCCGCATATCTGTCAGAGAATGTCTTTCTCTTATGAACTTGTTCATTATATCTTGGATACAAAACCTTTATCAGAGAAACTTGCTGCAATGATTTTCCCCATTACCTCTTTTTCTTCTAATTTCAGCTGCATTGATTTTAATTGTGCAAAACTTTTTAAATTTTATGTAATCAAAATTATTTTTTATTTTCTATGATCGTATATCCACTGTTTGTTTACAAACTCTTCCTCATCATTTCAAAAAGTATTTCCTTCCTTTCTTCTTCAATTTGTTTATGATGTGACCTTTTATATCTAAGACATGTATCCATTTGGAGCTTGCTTTAGGATATGGCATGAGATATTGGTCTATACCTAATTTCTGCTAGACTGCCTTCCAGTTTTCCCAGCAGATGTTATCAGATAGTCTTTACTCCAATAGCAGGGGTCTTCAGGTTTATTGGACACTATGCTACAGTGTTCATTTGTTCTGTATGTTGTGTACTTAATCTTTTCCACTGAACAACCCCCTCCCATTTTTAACCAGTATCAAATAATTTTGATGATTTCTGCTTTGTAGTAGAGTTGAGACCTATTACTTTACCATAGCTATGTCTCTGCTATACATATCTTCACAACTGAGACTTACAACAACCCAGTAGGGTAAGCATTAAGTTATTAATGTCTCTATTTTATATACAAGGAGAATGAGGAACAGAGAGGCTAGGTGACTTTCCTGTGGTCACTTGCCCATAGCACCTTATGCTAAAACTTAGTCCATTCAATTCCCCTCACCCTTAGCCCAACAGGAAAACTCCAGGTTGTATTATGGACTTGTAGGTGTTCTCATGTTCCCCCCTACCTCATTGACTGTAGAACTTTACCTATCACGGAGTAAAAAAAGGGGAAAATAAGAAAACCCAAACAAGCTAAAAATAAGGTTTCCATCGCCTCCCCAAAGTGAATACATTAGCACTTGAAAAATACACAGAGGAATGGTGGGGGTGGGGGGAAGGGCACTGGATTTGGAGTCAAACAACGGAAGTGTGAGTCCCAGCTTTGTTATTGACTCTCTGTGTGACCTCAGCCAAAGCATGTCTTCTTTCTTTGTTTCTATTTGCTCCTCCAAAAAGTGGAATGCTATAATAGATGGTCCCACTGTGAATACTCTATTTTCGAAAGTCCTTTTCAGCTTCGGGATTCTCTATTCTAGGATCGGGAGGTCCTGGGTTTGAAGCCCATGTCCAACATTTCCTGCCTGTGTGACCTTAGATACGTCACTTTGTTTCTTTGATCCTTGGTTTCCTTATCTGTAAGATGAGGATTTCAGACCCTATGGTGTCTGAGAGCCCGTTCAGTTTTAAATCTATGGTCTCATGCTCTCTTCCAGCTTGAACATCCTATGTGCAAAGGCCCCTCCCAGCTTAGATATTCTACATACATTCTAAGGTCCCTTCTAGCTCTGACATGCTGAGATTTAGGAACTCCAGCTGCCTACCCAAAACAAACTGAAGTCTGGCCTCTGGGGAGGAAAGGTCCCCGTTGGCCTGATTTGCCGTTCTCTCAGGACAGCACAGAGGTGAGCCCCTGTTAGTAGGAGGGAAGACATAGCCAGAGCCTCAAGGCAGTCTGCTCAAACATTCCTTCTTCTCCCCATAGCAAGAAAAACGTTCAAAGAAATTTCATTGTTGAACCTTTGGCCCCTGTTTTTTAAAAAGATCTTTATTCCTTTCTCTTTGAAGAGGCGGAACACATTGGACTTCTGAGAAACATTAAAAAAATGAAAATAATCACACTGAGGCTTCGAGCCCCTGAAGACACAGAGATGCTGCCTCCAAGCTTCCTCTGGGCCCCCCGAGATTGGGTAGACACCTTATAGAGTAATCTCCCCACTCCCCCTACCCCCTGCATGTGTCCCCAGGAACATCAGGATAGGGACTTGCATTCCCAGCTGCTGCATAAACAAGAAATGATTTCAGACAGACTCAAAAATCAGACGCTACTTCAAAGGCCTCATAACTCTAACCCTGAGAATCTAGGCAGCAGCCTCCCTTGATCCATGGTTAAACAGGCACCTTAGCCCCTCGCCTTGGGAGCCACAAAGTTATAGAGCTTCAGGGCTGAAAGAGGCCTTAGAACAGAGACTGTCAGAACTGGAAGAGATCTTAGAACAGAGTATGTGACAGAGGTGGAAGGAACCTTAGAACATAGGACGTCAGGACTAAAATGGCCCTTGGAACATAGAATGTTAGAGTTTAAAAAATATGATGTTAGAGATGGAAACAACCTTAGAGATCAGAAGATCTTAGGATCACAGGTTAATAGGTGGAAGGGACTTCAGAGGAAATCAAAGTCCACTGCCCAGTCTCATTTTACAGATGAGGAAACTGAGACCTGGCGAGGTTAAGTGACTCATCCTAGGTCCTGCCCCAGGTGCAAGGCTCACTCTTGGGTCCTCTGACTTTGGTCTGGCACTCCTTCCACCGTGTCAGTTGGTCTTCCTGAATCTGGTCCCATTCTTTGTTTTAAGGGGGAGGGAGGGGTTAAAGGAACCATGGCTAGATTAGGAAAGAGAATTTATTAAGTGCATACTCTGTGCCAGACACCGTGCTAAGCTCTGAAAATATAAATGCAGGCAAGAAAGACAGTCCCTATCCTTTAGGGAGCTTACATTTTAATGAGGGAAAACAACACATGAAGGAAGAAAAGGAGGACGAGTAACTGCAAGGCAGAAAGACGAGGAGTCCACAGAGAGCCCAGGAGAGACTGAGGCAAAGCACGGCCAGGCTCTTTCCTAAAATCACAGTCCCAAGGAGGGAGTCACCAAAGAGAAGGCGGCTCCAGGGCAGAGGTGACATGATGAGAGGGCTCTTACCATCAGGGAGGAAATGGGTGCTGGGGTGAAAATGATAGAAAATCTAGTGGGAATTTGTCACTCTCTAATAATCATAGTTAGCATTTACATAACAGTTTAGGATTCACAAAGAACTTTCTAAATATTGTTATTTGCTCCTTTCCATCGTGTCCATCTCTTCATGACCCCATTGGCACTTTCTTAGCAAAGATATTGAAGTGGTTTGCCATTTCTTTCTCCAGCTCATTTTGCAGATGAGGAAACTGAGGCAAACAGGGTGAAGTGACTCACCTAGGGTCATATAGCTAAAAAGTGTCATAGGCAGGATTTGAACTTGGGTCTCCCTGATGCCAGGCCAGGTGCCCTGTCCACTGCATCACCTAGCTGCCAAATACTATTAGGTGTTGTTATTAGGCAGCAAGTCCAGGAGATGGCAAGGTATTCTTACTTGACATCCAGTGCTTTTTCCACAATGTTATCAATTTTAATAAGAAGTATGCCTTCCTTTGTCAGTTTCCTTCTCCTTAACCATGAACTTTAAACTGAAAGGAATGGAGGAAGGAGTACACGGCCTACATATGTTCACCAAGATAAATGGAGAATGGCTATAGTGAAGGGAGAAGACGAGCAATTGAGAGACGCCAACTCCAAGAGGATCCAAGGTACCTATGGCCTCAAAGGTCCAAGCACAAATAACCAAAGCTTCAGCAACAAGGGGACTTAGAGGTCCTCACACGAGATGGCAGATTTGACCTCATACCAGGGGTATGAAACCCATGACTGAAATGTGACTCTAAATTAACATCTTCAGAGGGAATGGAATGGCTAGAAATGGGTGCCACAGTGCAGGAAGGATGTGGATGAGATGGGATGATCTAGAAGAGGGTTACCGGGATGGTGAAGGCCTTGAGTCCATGTCACAGGGGGACCTGTTGGAGGAATTAGGTATGTTCAGTCTGGAGGAGAGAAGATTCAGGGGGGCTCATGATAGTTATCCTCAAGTATTTTAAGGATGATCACATGGAAGCAGAATTAGACTTCTCCTACCTCTTCTTCCTCCTCCTCCTCCTCCCCCTCCTCCTTCCCCTCCTCCCTCTCCTCCTCCTCCTCCTCCTCCTTCTCCTCCTTCTCCTTCTTCTCCTTCTCCTTCTTCTTCTCCTTCTTCTCCTTCTTCTTCTCCTTCTCCTTCTCCTTCTCCTTCTCCTCCTCCTCCTCTTCCTCCTCCTCCACTTCCTCCTCCTCCTCCTCCTCCTCCTCCTTCTTCTTCTTCTTCTTCTTCTTCTTCTTCTTCTTCTTCTTCTTCTTCTTCTTCTTCTTCTTCTTCTTCTTCTTCTTCTTCTTCTTCTTCTTCTTCTTCTTCTTCTCCTTCTCCTTCTTCTTCCACTACCAGGACCATTGAGTGGAAGTCATAAAAAGGTAAAATTAGTCTGGATGTCAAGACAAATTTCC
This sequence comes from Trichosurus vulpecula, assembly GCF_011100635.1. NCBI lineage: Eukaryota > Metazoa > Chordata > Mammalia > Diprotodontia > Phalangeridae > Trichosurus > Trichosurus vulpecula. The sequence goes on from NC_050574.1 coordinate 56,293,925, forward strand.
TTACAATGAGAAATGAAATGGGATACATCAAAAGGTGGTGGGTTCCCCCTTCTTAGAAGTTTTTTTTTCTTTTTTAATTAATTAATTTATTTTTAGTTTTCAACATTCACTTCCACAAGATTTTGAGTTCAAATTTTCTCTCCATCTCTCTCCTTCCCCCACCCCAGGACAGTGTGCCTTCTGGTTACCCCTTCCCCCAATCTGCTTTCTCTTCTATCTCCCCCCTCCTTCTCTTATCCCCTTCTCCTTTTATTTTCCTGTGGGGTAAGATAGATTTCTATACCCCACTGCCTGTGTATCTTATTTCACAGTTGCATGTAAAAACAATTTTTAACATTTGTTTTTAAAACTTGGAATTCCACATTCCTCCCTTCCCCTTCCCACCCACCCTCATTGAGAAGGCAAGCAATTAGATATAGGTTATACATTTGTAGTCATGCAAAACATTTCCGTAAAAATCGTGTTGTGAAAAACTATTTCCCTTCATTCTATCCCATCCCCACATTTATTCTGTTCTCTCCTTTGACCCTGTCCTTCCTCAAAAGTGTTTGCTTCTAATTACCCACTCCCCCAATATGCTGTCCCTTCTATCCCCCCTCTTATCCCCTTCCCCCCTATTTTCCTGTAGAGTAAGATAGATTTCCATACCCAATTGAGTGTGTGTGTTATTCCCTCCTTAAGCCAAATCCAATGAGAGTAAGGTTTACTCATTCCCTCTTACCTCCCCCCTCTTCCTCTCCACTGTAAAAGCTTTTTCTTGCCTCTTTTATGTGAGGTAACTTACCCCATTCTACCTTTTCTTTCTCCTTCTCCCAATATATTCCTCTCTAACCCCTTAATTTTATTTTTTAGATATCATCCTTTCATATTCAACTCACCCTGTGCCCTCTGTCTACATGTGTGTGTGTGTGTGTGTGTGTGTGTGTATTCCCTCCAACTACTCTAATAATGAGAAAGGTCTCATGAATTACAAATATCACCTTTCCATGTAAGAATGTTAACAGTTCAACTTTAATAAATCCCTTATGATTTCTCTTTTCTGTTTACCTTTCCATGCTCCTCTTGAGTCTTGTTTTTGAAAGTCAATTTTTCTATTTGGCTCTAGTTTTTTCTCAAGAATGCATTTAATTCCTCTACATCATTGAATATCAATTTTTCCCCTTGTTGATTACATTCAGTTTTGCTGGGTAGGTGATTCTTGGTTTTAATCCTAGCTCCTTTGACCTCCAGAATATCATGTTACAAGCCCTCCAATCCCTTAATGTAGAAGCTGCTAAATCTTGTGTTATCCTGATTATGTTTCCACGGTACTTGAATTGTTTCTTTCTGGCTGCTTGCAACATTTTCTCCTTGACATGGAAACTTGAATTTGGCTATAATATTCCTAGGAGTTTTCCTTTTGAGATCTCTTTCAGGAAATGATTGGTGGATTCTTCCATCGCCTCCACTGCCCTAGGGCTAGGACCAGACCATGTTCCTCTCTCACCCAGGTCTGACAGACCTTTCCTACTGACCTTCTAAGTTGCCTTTGGCATTTATGGGTTGAGAAATCTGGAAGCTGCCACAGCTGCCAGTGATTCAGTCCCCTGAGGCCTGCTCTGGGTTTGCTGGGTCCCAGTCTGTGCTGGCACAGTTCACACTGGACTGTACTTCTCTCCCAGCCCAGTGTGATAGACCTTTCTTGTTGATCTTCCAGGATGAAAATTTGTTTCACTTCATCTTTTTGTGGATTCTATTGCTCTAGAATTGGTTTAGAGTCATTTTTACAAGTATTTGGAGGGGTTTGGGAGAGAGCTCAAGCAAATCCCTGTCTTCACTCTGCCATCTTGGTGCTGCCCCTCTCTTAAAGGTTTTTAAGGAGAGGCTGTGTGACTATTTGTCAAGTTTGTTACAGTGGGACTTCCTTTCCGGTAAAGGCTGGACTAGGTGGGTGCTGAGGTCCCTTCAAACTCTGATATGCTATGATTCTTTGAAGCTACTAAAAGATCTGTGAATAAATATGTTCCTGCTGTGTGCTGGGAGTCTTTTAACTCACTTGGAAGGAAAAATAGAGCTAAGTTCATAGCTCAGAGATCAGGCTTTTCTGCCCTCCGCCCACCACCTTCCCTACACTGAGCAGCCCTAGGGAGCTGCCCTGCCTCTGAACAGGAGAAGACAGACCTTCGAGTCAATTCCCTGAATTGACTTTGGGGTCATTCGGAAGGAATCAGAAAGTGGAAAGAGGAGTACTTGGAAGCTTGGTTATAAATCAATCTTACAGGACAGGTTTAATATGGAGCAATGTTCTAATAATTATTTGGGGGAATGGAGAAACTTTTTATTGGTGGCACAATGCAGCGGAAGGAAGAAGGGACAGGGTTCTAGTTCCTAGGTGATTCTATTCCTGTTTCTTTTGCTTTTCTCTTTTGGAATAAATTAATTCAGCCAAAAAAAATCAGTGTTATCAGCAGAAAATGGGGGAAGAAGGGAGGGAAGGTGCAGATAAAGGGATGCTGAGGAAGGGGGAGGTAAGGCGGGGCAGAAAAGTGGGAAAATGGAGGAAGGGAGTAAAGGGGAGAGTGGGAGAGGTGATAATTACAGAGGAGGGAGGAAAGTCAGAAAGGGAAATGTTATAGTGGGGATTATATAGAAAGAGGGGGAGGGAGAGCTGGAGGAAGGGTCAGGGAATAGAAGAGAGAAGGGGAGAGGAATGCAAAAGAGAGGTAAGGAGAAGAGATAAAGTAAAGCAAGTATGGAGCAGGGACAAGACAAGGAAATAAGATTACAAGGGAAGGGAGTGGAGGAAAGGGCCTGGAGAGGATGGAAGGGAATTACAGGGTAGAAGTATGCAAGATGAGAGGGGATAAGAGGATTACAGATATAACCAATGGCTCCAGACCCCAAGTTCTGAGTTGACACGGTCTGGGTTTGATCTTGAGGCCATCTCAAAAATCACTCTCTTTGGCACATTTTGTCCTCATCCAGGTTTTCTTGAGAATCTCCGAATTTGACCTTTGTACCTCAAGCCAGAAAGTCTCAGCTCATGGCTAGGTCTCTACAGATGTGAGTAAAGGGGCATTCGGCTCTCAGGCACCCAGCTTATGATCGATCAATTACAAACATTTATTAAGTGCCTACTGTGTACCAGGTACTGTGAAGGGCACTAGGGATACAATACACAGAATGAAACAGTCCCTGCCCTAAAAAAGCTTATATTCTATTTAAAGAGACAACACATGTGCATATAGGTATGCATAGACTAAACACATAAGCTCATAGTAATAAAATGCAAGGTGACGAAGGAGGGAGGAAGAGCACCAACAATTGCTGGTGGCAATGGGGAAAGGCTAAAAAGTGGTACTTACAGAATAGACTGTATATTTTACTTCACAGAAAGAATATAGAATATAGATTCCCAATGGCCTGCTGACAATCAAAACAATTCACCTTCCCTGTTTGGTGAATCCTATCTCATCAGATTAAATAAATTAAAATTAAACATTTTTTAAATTAATGTAAAAATAAAATAAGCAGGTCCAGTCTTGACAAATCATAATTTGGACTCTCCCCCATCCCAGGAGAGGGACAAGCATTTGGGGTCATTTAGAAGTCAACTCCTCACTCGTAAGATTTACACAGTCCGGATGACTCACAGCACGCAGGAACCTCCAACATGATGCTAGTTCATGGCCCATGGAGTTCCCTCTCCTCTTGGAGATACACTTCCAGATGATTTCTAGACCATGCTACTTCCATTCCAGCACTTATCACAGTGACTGGTACATAGTAGGAGCTTAATAAATGCTTATTGACTGACTCCACTCCAGCCAACTTCCTTTGAGACAGCTCCAACTAGAACCATCTGGACCCTGATTCTGGGTCTTTGAGCTCTAATAGGTGAGCTTCCTTTTATCTTTCTCTCAATGGATTCTTGGTCATTCCCAGACCATGCCTCTGCCCCTCCCCTCTTCTAGCTCTCCTCTATGAGTTGTCTCTCCCATCGAAATGTAAGGGTTCTACCCCTTAAATGTAGAAATCATGTCGCTTGCTTGTTTTTGTGTCTCTGGAACCAGAGATAGTTGGCACTTAACAAGTACTCTGTCATTCATTCATTCATTCATTCATTCCTGTCTCCATAGCTACCTTCTCTGGGGGCCGAAGCTTTCGCCACTTCTCCACAACTGGGCCCCCCTCACTCAAATCAAAGTCAACTGAAAGTCATGTCATCACCTCTCTGACATCGTGATTTTCTTTGAGAATGAAGGACCAACACAACAACTGGGCCCAGGAATGTGGACTCCAAGAACACTTCCCCTTCCCCGATTGCTCCCGGTTATTACTGTCTTTCAGGCAGGAAGGTTCTGCATCTCCTCGCCTGCCAGCCCTGGCTTAGGGAATGGCAGTGGGGAGGTCTGTGAGTGTGTGGAGGGCTTGACCAATGCACATGCTTCAGCTGCCTCCCCATGCCTCCCACCCACCCCTCTACACACACACACACACACACACACACACACACACACACACACGCACGCAAGTCTGGTCTTTCAGGCATCTCTTTGTGACTCTGGCGGTCTTTCTGCTACCTTTCATAGGGCCTGTGAGCTCAAATAGGGAATGAGGAATGGGTAAGCCTTTATGTAGTACATACTATGTGCCAGGCACCATGCTAAGCATTTACAAACATTATCTCATTGGATCTTCACAACAATCCTTTGAGGTAGGTGCCATTACTATCCTCATTCTACAACTGAGGAAACTGAAGCAAATAAAGATTAAGTGACTTGCCCAGGGTCATGCAGCTAGTGAGTGTCTGAGGTCAGATTTGAACTCAGGTCTTCTTGACTCTAGACTCAGCGCTCTATTCACTACATCACCTGCTGCCTCAATTAAGTAGTCAGTAGCCTGACTCAATTAAATCATCCAGAAAAGTGAGACTTAATCACTGTCCTCAATGCATCGAGAATGAATGAGTTAACAACTATCTAGGCCAAGGGCATTCCCTTTCTTCTCTTCCGCAACATGATCAAAATCCGAAGTGATATGTGGTTGGACAGATTCCTACTTGTCTCTGTGCAGATTTCCCCCAGATCTGTCTCCAGCCCTAGCCTCTCTCCTGAGCTCCAGTCCAGCATCACCAACCGCCTCGCGGACGTACCATCTCAAATTCAGCACGTCCCAAGTGGATTTCGTTGTCTTCTTCCTTAAACCCCACTTTCCTCCAAACTGTCCTCTTCCTCCTCTCTCCTCTTGGTCCCTTTGGTGAGCAACCCAGAATCATTCTCAGCTCTTCATTCACACTGCCCCTCTTCCCCTCATTCAATCAGTTGCCAGGCCATCAATTCTTAACAGTGTATTTCCTATCCATCCTCTTCTCTCCTCCACTCACTAGCTGCTACTTTAGTTGAAGCTGTCATCACTCTCACCTGGAACATGGCGGTTGTCTCCTAACTGGATTCTTAGCTTCCATTCTATCCCGTCTCTCCTTTATCCTCCGTCAGTTGCTAAAATAATTTTCCTGAAGCCCAAGCCTGATCTTGCCATTCCCCTGTTCACAAGCCATTTCCTTCTCTAGCTTATTTTACAGATGAGGAAACTGAGGCAAACAGGGTTAAGTGACTTGCCCAGGGTCACATGCTAGTAAGTGTCTGAGGCCAGATTTGAACTCATGAATAGGAGTCTTACAGATTTCAAGCCCAGTGTTCTGTGCACTATGGCCCCACCTAGCGACCCTCCATACACTCTACATTCCAGTCAAATTGGAATTTACCATTATCTAGAACTGGTAATCCATCTCCCACCTCTAATCTTTGCTATGCCTGAATGCTCTTCCTGGTCACTGTCACTTAGGTTTGTCATTTGCCATCTCCTACATATAGGAAGCCTTCCTGGATTTCCTTAGTGCTCTCTCTCCTCAATATTATGTACCAGAAATGATTATGGTGTGTAAATAAAATATATCATTAAAATGTGCTTTTAAAAAGAAAGGGGAAATATTATTCATAAACTTACCTGAGTAGTCTTCGTTTTGTCTCCATGTCCTCCAGTATCTAGGATATTGTTTTGCACATAATAGGTGTTAAACAAATGCTTTTTAGAGTGAAATGGATCATCAAGGAGACATAATCAAAGGCCCAAACAAAGTCTCATCCTCGAACCTCATCAAATTGACCAGGCTTTCTTAGTCTTGGGTTTCACACAGAGAAGGAGAGAGAGGGTGGTTGAGAAGGCACAGAGATGAAGAATGGAGTGATGGAGGACAGAGAGGAAGTTATAAATGGATGGAGGGATGGATGGATGGATGGATGGATGGATGGATGGATGCATGGATGGATGGATGGATGGATGAATGGTTGGATGGATGGATGGATGGATGAATGGAGGGATAGATGAATGAATTAATGAATGAAAAAAACATTTAGTAAACACTCAGTATATTCCAGGCACTACGCTAAGTGCTAGGTATGCAAAACATGCAAGCCAGTCCCTGCCCTCAAAGAATTTATATCCTAATGAGAAAAGACAACACATAAAGGGAAGCTGGAAAGGATGTGAGGGGAGGTACTCCAATGGATGCCTGATGTGGAAACAGCAGGACAATGGTGTGAAGGTCTATGCCCATGCAGGATCAAGCAAAAGCTCTTATACTGTAGTCAAGGAACCCAGGCAGAGTCTCAGGTCCTGCTGCAAAGGAGATGAGGATATTGGCTAGAAACGAAGAGGCGTGATGTAGGAGTAGCCTAGTGTAGCCAGAGAGCAAGAGGCAGAGAAGAAGAGAATGGAGGCGAAGGGACACAAAGGGAGGGAAAGGGCTTGGGGAGAGTATTATAGAGAATGAAGGCCCAGGATAGAAGGTGCTCACCTTTTGTGGGTTGGAAGAAGATGATAATTTATGCAAAGGATTGGTCAGACAGGTGTTCTGTCCATCACAGGTGATAACTTGACTTGTCCATAAATTGGATTTAAGTGAGGCAGAGTTGCACAAAATCGTCAGCCACTTTCTTCCCAAGTCATCAGAGCCCAGTGGCAGGATAAGTCAGGACTCATGGTGATGGGGGGGGGATGCAGTGGATGACATTGGCATCTTCAACGCCAGACTAAGCTCTAAGCACTTCGCAGCACCTGCATCAGTCACTTTCATGGCCTTTGGAACAAATTGTTTTCACCTACCCATTTCCCTGGGGGAAGTTTTCACATGCTTGGAGTAGACGCCTCCCTAGTTCAACAATGGGTTTGAGGCCTCTTGGTTACCCTCAACCTGGTTTAGCCCATATGCCAAGATGGTTTTACCGGGGTGTGGCCACTGCACATGCTACAGCTTCTTGGAGCCACAGGTGAGAGTTGGGTGAATCCAGTGGACACCAAACGTGGGTGAGCAACCTGAAAAGGACTCAATGGCTCTCACACTGAACATGCTCCTCCTGAACACCCCTTGCAGAAGGAGAAGCAAGAGATAGTGGTGTCAAAGAAGCCAAGGGAGAAGAGTGTCCCAGAGGACGGAGTGGTCAACAGTATCAACAACAGCAGAAATAAGAAACTGAATGAGGATTTTGTAAAAGAGGATACTGGAATTAGCAGCTGGGAGAGATTGGTAATCCTGGAAAGAATAATTTCAGCAGCATGGAGAGGTCAGAAGCCAGATTGCTAAGGATTAAGAAGTGAAGGGTGTGTGTGTGTGTGTGTGTGTGTGTGTGTGTGTGTGTGTAAATAGAAGCACCAAGTGTAGACCCTTTCAAAGGGTTTGTCCATGAAAAGGAGAAGAGATATGAAATGATAGCTCGAGAGGATGGCAGGATTAATTTAAGGATAGAAATTTGGGCATGTTTTTAGGAAAGCGGGAAAGGTAAGGAGCCAGAGGACAAGGAGATATTGAAGGATCAGAGAAATTTAGAGAAAGGCGGAGTAGGAAAGCTCCTGGAGAATACGAGATCAGGATGGGATGAAGGGGGATGATGGGTTTTGGGGGAGGAGAAGGGACACATCATCATTATCAGAAACTGGAACGTGGGAGAAGAGGATGGAGGATGTCAGGGGTGGTACTGAGGTGTGTAATTGGGGAAGAAGAGGGAGTTTTCAATGGCAGCCTTCATTTTATTAGTAAAGTAGGAGGTGAGATCCTCTGCTGAGAGGGAACAGAGAAGAGGTAGAAATGAGACCCAGACCTTTAGGAGGTTACAAGGTGGGCAGCTAGCTCCTCTAATAGCCTGGAAAAAAGGGAAGCAAACCATAACCTGCTGCTCTTTGGCCTTGGCTATCCTTACCTTAACCAAGAGTGGATAGAGTGCCAGGTCTGGAGTCAGGAAAACTCATCTTCCTGACTTCAAATCCAGCCTCAGTCACTTACCAGCTGGGTGACCCTGGGCAGGTCACTTCACCCTGTTTGCCTCAGTGTCCTCATCTGATAAATGAGCTGGAGAGGGAAATGGCAAACCACTCCAGTATCTTTGCCAAGAAAACCCCCAATGGGGTCACGAAGGATCAGACCCAACTGAAAACAACTCAACAACATGCTAGCTTTAAACAACTAAGTACCACAATCCCTGGGACATCCTTTCCTCACCCTCAACCCTGCTCCAAATCTGCCTAAGTGGTTGCTATTTGGCTAATGGGATGCTGGTGTTGTTGCTGTCACTGTCTTCTTTCCAGCAGGAAGACTGTTGCCTGTCAGCATGTGCCAGACCCTCTGGGGGTTCTCCTGCCCTGCACGTTCCAGGGTGTCCAGGGCCTCTAGCACCGAGGGCAAGCCCCAGTCCCTTAGCTAGCAAAGGCCCTCAGTGAGCAGTACTCCATCCTATTTGATCCTCGGCAGATGGAGACACTCGCCAGCAAGACAATTAATTAATTGTGACTTTCTCCTGAGCAGTGAGGCCCGTTTCTATTGATCTCCGGCCTGTCTGGAGTGAGAGAGACAATTAGAAGGGAACACAGCGGCTGCAGTTAATTACCAGTGGAATGAAAACCGTGCCTTTCAATTTATTAAACTTTTATCACAAAAATAACACAAGCGTACAGGCCCAGTGAGGAGCAGGGAAGGAGGGCCGCTCTGAGCCCTCTTCCCTCCTTCCCTGTCCTTGGTTTTTGGGTATCTTAAAATGGATAGGAAACTGGAGCAGGGCCTGATTTCCAAGCCCAGGGTCCCTTAAGAACCAGAGAGCAACAACCAGGCCAAGTAGCATAAGTACCCTGGCCTAAGCATTGAATGAAATGAGGCCTAGAGAGGAATAAGAATCAGTCAATGGATCACTAAAAAAAATTTCTCCCTTAATAGATTAGATTTGTGTAACATTAATGTAAGATGTGTATGTCCGCACAGAGTGGCCAAATGCAGAAGCATGGATAGATAGCTCTGGAATCTGACCCAACTCTCTCCCAGGGAGGCTGTGAGCCTTATCTTGAGGGGAGCAGAAAAGGAACATTTACTGGGTCCTCTTTTCTCCAGTCTCTATTTGCCACTCTGACAAATATTGCAGGTCAAAGTCAGGGGTGGGGAACCTGCAGCCTCAAGGCCACATGTGGATCTAGTCTAGGTCCTCAAGTGTGGTCCTTTGGCTGAGTCCACATGTGGACCTCTAGGCCCTCAAGTTTGGCCCCACCCCTGGTCTAAGGGTACTACATGTTCAAAACAAAAGCCACTTCCCTGGTTAATAGCCCTTAGCTCTAATGGTAGAGGGTAGCCCCAAGTTTACATTTGACTCATGTCCTTCCCACCAAACGTAGGTTGCATGAAAAAAAACCACAAATAGTGAATAGCAAGTAAATCCATTTATCCAAACAAAATAGCAAACAAATTGGAAATGTTACCCAGATTAGAACAGATCATGAAAAAATACTAGAGACAGTATGGGCTCTTCTGATGGGAATAAGGCAAGATCTCAGCTTGAACCAAGACAGAGAAACTCCAATCTTACCCAAGGGTCAATTCTCTCTCTGAAATCTCTAGGGAGGCAAGCTGTAGATCAAAGATAATTGAGGAGCTGGCTTCCCCTATGTGTATGCAACTTCGAACATATTTCTCTCTCTATGTGTCTTTCTCCAAAAAGAGTCTGGAACCAAACATGTCTCTCCCTGAAGTTCTGCCTAGAAAAATGTCTAGAACAGGGGTGGGGAACCTACAGCCTTGAGGCCACGTGTGGCCTTCTAGGTCCTTGCTTGCAGTCTTTTGACTGAATCCAAGTTTTACAGAACAAATCCTCTTATTAAGGGGATTTGTTCTGTGGAGTTTGAAATCAGTCAAAGGGCCACACTTGAGGATCTAGAGGGCCACATGTGGCCTTGAGGCCACAGGTTCCCCACCCATGGGACTCTAGAACTAACTCCACCCCTCACTCAGGTTCATAGCGTTCTATCAGCGTTCTCTCCACCAACTAGGAGTTAAAAATGCACATGCAGCAACACACAAAACTCCCCACACTTGACGGAAAACCCAAGTTACAATTGAGTTGAAAAGGATCTTAGGACATAGAATTTCATGACTAGAAGGAGTCCTAGAATACCAACTGTTAGAACAGGAAGAGAACTTAAAACAAAGAACACCGTATTTGGAAAGGACCTTAGAAGACAGAATCTCAGAATTAGAAAGGACTTTAGATCATGGGCCCTCAAAGGTGGGAGGGACCTTAGGAGTGGAATGGAAAACAGAACATAGAATGTCAGAGTTGGAGGCAGTGGAGGGACCTTAGGACCCAGGACATTAGGACTGAAATGGAAAACAGAACATAGAATGTCAGAGTTGGAGTCAGTGGAGGGCCCTTAGAACACAAGATGTCAGCTCCAGAAGGGACCCTACAAGGTAAAAATCTTAGAAATGGCAGGGAACTTAGAACATGGAATCTCAGTCCTGGAAAGAGCCCTAAAACTTGTAGTGATTGATCAGGGCCTTAGAACCATAGATTTCAAAGGTTGATAGGTACTTGGGACATGTATTATTAGAGCAGTATACCCACCTCACTACAGATATTTCCTACCCCACCTCCAACCTGGGGTGTGGCAAGGGGGTATGGCAGGAATAATATTATTTCCCAGAGCCCCCTGCCATAGAGGCTAGTTTAGCTTTTCCTAAAACCCTATCCCATTCAGGTTAGTCAAATTTTTCCATAAAAGGTCCTTAAGCTGATTTTTCCTGGCTCAGAGGATTTATTAGCTGATCCGACTTCCTGGTCACCTGTAGGTATAAATGAGACCTGCCCATGGTGAGTCAGGGGCTTTCAGATTTGGTGGACATTCCAAGGCTGTGGGAGTCACCACACCCTGCCTTAATGGCCAAATATGTTTTGGTGGAAGACCATACATTGAATATCCTTTTTGCCTGAATAAAGCTTCTGTTAACTGCTAAGTGACCTACGAGTATCTTTTTTTATTCCAATATCAGACCTAAACTACCAGGGGACTCACCTGAGTCCGGCCACAAGAAGGAGTGGAGAAACATTCATGGATTCCAAATTCTGTGCCCAATAGAAAACCACTCTTGAGAGAGATACCCACACTCTGATTCCAAAGGAATGTAGTATTCTTCACGCCCTTTCACTCAACTCCACCCCATTCAGATGAACAAACTGAGGTCCAGGAAGGAAATGACTTTCCCAAGGACTCATGGCTGGTCATTAGCAGAAGAGGACCTAGATTCTTCTGTTTCCCAGGTGAGGGGTTTTGCTCCTGTTCAGTGATTATCACCAAAGCTGGGCTCTCAGAAGGTCAGCTTCAGCTCCAGGACTTTCTCCCCAGCTCATGGCAATGCCTGGTGTTTTCAAAATTCAGTTTTGATTTCTGACATCTTTGATTTTTATATCCTCACATCCTCCAATCTCATCTTAGACAAGAGGCCTTTCCCACCCTTCCCCCTACAGCCACCAGTTGTCATTGCCATCACCTTGAGATCACCCTCCAGATGTTCTGTATATATCTGATGTCTGCCTCACTATGTTCATGTTTACCTCCCGCATTAGAACATAAGCCCCTTGAGGGAAGGGACTGTATCTATGTTCTTCTGTATCCCCAGGGCTTAGCACAGTGCCTGGCACATATATAAGTACTTAATAAGTGCTTATTGAATGATGGACTGATTGAATAAATCAATTAACACATTGGGTAAGTCCGTATCCCTACTCTTCCCACTAGGGGATGTCACAGTGCATAGAACACAGGACCTGGAGTTAGGAACACTCATCTTCCTGAGTTCAAATCCAGCTTCAGGCACTTACTAGCTGGATGACCCTGGGTAAGTCACTTAACCTTGTTCACCTCAGTTTCCTCCTCTGTAAAACGAGCTGGAGAAGGAAATGGCAAACCACTGCAATGTCCTTGCCAAGATAACCTCAAATGGGGTCACAAAGAGTTGGGCATGATGGAAAAAATGACTGAACAGCAATGAAGTCCCTCACCTCTGCTAAGAAGGGAAGTAGGTAATGTCCATGGCCAAGGGGATGTATCTACAGTTACCTAGCTCCCATCCCCTAGGGTCTTCTACAAAATCCACTGTCCTAAAGTCCCTCCAAGAGACCGGTCAAAAATCATGAAATAGAAGTAAGACAACACCATGACAAATGGAAAGAACACTCATTTTGGAGTCAGAGGACCTAAATTATAATTTGGACACTTGCTAACTCCCTATGTGCCCTTCAGCAAGTGACTTCTTCATTCTGAGCCTCAGTATCCAAACTTGTTAAATTAGGGTGTTGGACTAAGATCTCAGGATTACAGACCCTGAGAAGATCATTAGCCAACCTCCTCACTTTACAGATGAGGAAGCTGAGGCACAAGGAGATTAGGTCACTTGCCACAGTTACAAGGGTAGTAAGTGTTTGATGATTTCTGAGTTTCCCTTGGGGATCCAGGTCCTGGGAAGAAGTGGGTAAAGACATGGGGAGGGGAATTGACTGGGATTCAATAGCCTCACTTTTCAGGAGCAGGGAGAAAGACTATGGATTCTGGAGGCATTGATCAATGCATGTAGCACCCAGAGCCCAGCCTGGGGCCTTCCTCTCTCCTCCACTCTTCTCATTGTGGAGGCGGGCCCAGCTTTAGGAAATCTCACTCATGGGCCCCATGCTCGAAACATCAAACAGGGAGACAGAGAGAAAGCTGCCAAGCTGACATCTCCTAGCAACAGCCTGTTCACGGCATGATGGGAAAGCTGAAGGAATAAAGAGACAAAGTGAATTTCTGGGGCAGGCAAAAAAGTTGTTCAGGAAGTGGGGATTGTTGTGACTGCCCTTGCCCAGAGCAGGAAAAAATATCAGCGTTGTAACAAGCCTGAGAAAACGGGAATATTAATATTCCCTTATACTTGAAATATGCCTTTTACATTAATTTTCCTATTTGCAGATACATTTAGAACCACAGATTGGAAAACCTGGAAGGTTCCACAGAATGTCAGAGCTGGGTGAGCCCTTAAAACCCAGAAAATCAGAGTTGGGAGGGGCCTTTAAAACACAGAATGTCAGAGCTGGGAGGGTCCTTAGAACACAGAATGTCAGAGCTGGGAGGGCCCTTGGAACACAGAATGTCAGAGCTGGGAGGGCCCTTGGAACACAGAATGTCAGAGCTGGGAGGGCCCTTGGAACACACAGTGTCAGAGCTGGGAGGGCCCTTGGAACACAGAATGTCAGAGCTGGAAGGGATCTTAAAACACAGATTATCAGAGTCTGGAAGGGGGCTTAGACATAAAATGTCAGATCTTGGGGAAGGGAGACCTTAGAACATAGAATATTAAAACTGGAAGGAAATTCATAACAAAGAACATCAGAGCTAGGAGGTACCTCAGAACCTAGAATGTTAGAATATGAAATCTTAGAATAAGAATGACTAGATATAATAGATCATTAAACCCACCTCATTTGTATTTTCTATAGAAAGCTGAGACCAGTTTAATCTTGTCATAACTGAGCCTTTTTCTCCCCTCCTTCCCACCAATTGAATCTTCACAACATCTTATGAGGTAGGTTGGACAGAACCTATCATCTCCATTTTACAGATAACGAAACCAAGGCCAAGAGGATTTCATGACTTGACCAAAGTCACAGTTAGTAGTAGAACTGAGACTAAATTAGCCCATGCTTTTTGCCTCGAGGTTCCCCAAAGGTGTTGGCCTATTTATGGAAGGTGTAGTGTTTGAAAGTGATTGCTGTAAAGTCTTGAATTCTTATTAAAAATTCTAGGAAGCCTAAGGGCTCCTGGATGACATATATTAATTAAAAAGGAGGAGTTCCTTCCCTTGTCTCAGGTGGGTTTCTTTCTGGAACTGTTGCTCCCCAGCCCACCTTCTGTCTCTGTTCTCCTTCCCTCTCAACTCAGGTCACTAGGGGGTCTGTAAGCTAGTTGTCTTTGCACTAAATATAGCAGAACTGGGAGCTATCTCTTGATTGGCTCACACATTAGATTGAGTGGCACCTTTCCTTCTTTCAGTGGCCAGGGACAGACAGGGTGGAGTCCAGGTTGGGTGCCATGGTTAAGAGGGAAGAGAGTCAGGAAGAGGGCATTTTACTGAGATTTATTTCCAGAGAACAGCAGGGAGAAGAGTGACAGAATCTGAGTTGGGCAGACTCTTGGAGGGTCTCTAGTCCAACACACACATGGTTGAGAATCCCCTCTATAGAATTCTAATAAGTAGTTAACCAGAAAATGTGGTACAATGGAAATCATATGAGCTCTGGAATCAGAGAACCTAAGTTCCAATCACCCCTCTGATTCTTACTGTCTTTGGGTGCTTAGGGCAATCACAAAGCTCCCCTAAATGCCATCTATAAAATGAAGTTGTCTTCCAACCCAAAATTAAGTCTGATCATAGGACCCCCATAAAGGCTAACTCACTACCTCCCAAGATCATCTATTTTTTTAGACAGCTCTCATTATTCAGTTAGTTCTCTTTCTATTGTTCTGAAATCTGTCCCTCTGAAACTCCTAATTCTGCCTCCTGTGACCAAGGCCAAACAATGAACCTAATCCCTCTTTCACACTCCAAATGCTTGAACACCACAATGTCTTCCCTAAATCTTCTTTATTCCAGATTGAACAATCCCAGATTTTTCAACTGGATCCTGGAAAATCACACTTTCCCTATCCTAGAATGATTGAATTGATTTTTTACTAATGTAGGAATCTGTTCTTATTAAATTTAATCTTCTTAGATTCAACCCAATGTTCTAGGCTATTGAGATATTTTTATCCTGATTTTGTTATCCACTGTGTTACCTAGCTATGGGTTATCGGCAATTTTGACAGGTATACTTCTATCACTTCATCAAAATGATTATTTACAATGTTGAAATTCTCAGTACAAAGGACAGATTCTTGGGGCACTGCATTAGGAAAATTAAGTCCAAGCTAAAAACAGCCATTCATGTCTTCTCTTTGGGCTCATTCATTCAACCAACTCTAAATCCCTATAAACATATTATTATACAGGTTTTTTTTTGTCTTACCCACAAGGGTATTATGAAAAATTTTGTCAATCATTTTGCTAAAGTCTACAAGTACTTTGCATACATATTCCCACTATCTATCAGTCTAGTTACCCTGTCAAAAAAGGAAATGAAGCTTTAGTCCACATGACCTGTCCTTTATAAAGTTAGGCTGACTTTTGGTGATCCTTGCTTCCCTTCATGGATGCTCTCAATCTATCCCTTTAAAAATGTGTTCTAGAGTTTTGCCAGGAAAATGTCATTTTAATGACAGAATGTTGGCTTTGGAAGGGACCTTAAAATATACTATAGAACTTTAGAACCAGATAGGACTGTAAGGACCATCTTACTCCTTTTCAAAAATAGAGAATTAGGTTCAGAGAGTTTGGGGTATACATTTGAAAGGAGGTCTAGGCTAAGAATTTAATAGCAGACTTTTAGACAGGCTTATGAGGTAGTTTTTTTCATTAGGGAGGAAGAGAACTGGGGGAATAGGAAGGAGAGAGGAGAGAAGAAAAGGGAAGGAAGAGGAAGTAAAAGAAGGAGAGGGAAAGAGGAAGGAAGAAGAAAGGAACAAGGGAAGGAAAAGGAAGGGAAGGGGAGAGGGGAGATTCATTCCTAATCAGCTAAGATATCCAACAAGGTCTAAGGGTGGCTTTGCAGATAGGTTGGGAAGCGCTTGGAGTAGTCTACAGGCACAGTTAAGAGACAGAGCCAAGCCCTATCCATCTTGGTGGTAAGATTTGGTATTGTCAATACATACGGGGCTAGTGATACTAAGGGCATGATTAAGGACAAGTGTCAGTGACGACTCAGGCAGAGGCCAGGACCCTGGACAGCTCAGAGGGGGGCGATTTGCTGCTCCTATTATTATGACTTCTCCCTGGCTTCTGACATTGATTTCTGCAGCCACAGGATGACAATTCTAGAAAGTAATTTAAACAGAGAATTCAAGAGCTAGACAGAACCTTAGAACATAAAATATCATAACTGGAAGGTACCTTAGAACAAAAACTGCCGAGATTAGGAGAGACCTTGGCACATAGAAGGGACCTTCCAAAAATAAGGTGCTAAAGACTTAATATGTTTTCCCTGTTGGGTGTTTGGGGTGTGATTGAGGAAAGAAACAGGGGAAGATTGTATTTGAAAAAGAGGAAACACAGTAAAATTTAATCCAAAGGAATGTATCTCTCATTGTAGGATTTCAGGCAATTTGACAGACTCATGGGGAGATAGATTTTGGCCAAAGAACCTTGCTTATGTCCTGAAAATCACACTACCCAGGGAACAAAATGACTTGGAAGACCAGCCCTGCTGAATTAACTACTGGGACAGTGTTTGCTCTTGTTTGGACAGTTTTCAACACCTATAAAGTGTTGAAAATGCTCAGCCTTCTCATGCATCAACCATCTTTTTTTTTAATGTGTATGAGAGATATTTCAGATGTAGGTTTTCCAGGTATGCTCAGAGTCTAATAGGATTGGATTTATTCTGCCTGGCCTTGCAGGACAGAACTAGGGACAGTGGATAAAAGTTACCAGGAGACAAATTCTGGAGACAAATATAAAAGGGAGACTTTAGGCAAATCATTAACAATGGGCCTCATCTGTGAAATTAGGAGGCTGGGCTATATCACAGGTTTAGAACTGAAAGGAAACTTGGAGACCATTGAAATTAAACCCTCTTGTTCTACAGAGGGGGAAACTGAGGCTGGAAGAGGTTAAGTGAAGGCACAATGTCATACAGCTAGTAAACATCTGAGGCAGGATTTCAACTCAGGTTTTCTTGACTCTGAATATAGCGTTCTACGTACTGTGCCAGCACGGTGGACCAGCAAGGCATGTCCTAGATCAAAAATCTATGTTACTGAGTGCTTCCTAACCATAGAAATAGAATGGTAGGAGGCTCCTTGTCACCGGGAGGGGTCCCTAGCATGACCTCTCTGATTGGCCCTAATGTTCCTGGAGCTCTTACCACCTTCCTCTCAAGTTGAACTTCAATGGCTATTCATTTATTCACTGGAGGGTGTCGCAAAGTAAGCAATCCATGCATCCCTCTGACAGTTTATGATGCTAGATGGCCCCTTGCTGTGAGGCCTCTGATTGTCCCTAATGTGTCTGGAGTCCTTGCTGACAGGCCTGCTCTTGTTCAGGGCCAGCTTCCTCCATCAAAGGGCTTCCCAGAGCCCACTTAAGAATGAAGGGCCTTCCAGCCTTCTCTGAGAGCTATCCAGGCTATTCATTTGCATAATGCTGGGAGAATCTGCTCCCATTTTCCCACCTGCAACAGACTCCTGTCTGATTAGTACCCCCCTCCCCTTATTTGGGAACTAATTACCCTCCAACTCAGAACCGGGTGTTTATCTGTAATCAGTAACAGGATGGGAGGGGGTGAGGAGAGGGAGGTGGCAGCTGACATCCCAGCTCAATACTTCAATGGATGACTGAGCTCATTGCTGTGGGCACTGCTCACTCCCCTCATTGGTACACATAGCACTTTAGAAAGAGTACTGAATGTGGTGTCACAGGATGCAAAGCCTCCCTCGGTCACTGGCTCCATGGGTGACCTTGGGCGAGTTACTCCAACTCCATGGACCTCTGTAAAATGGGAGAACTGGACCAGATGGCCTGTGAAGCCCCTCGCAGCTGTAGGTCATTAGTCCTATGCTCATAATGCCTATATGACCTCGAGAAATTAACTCAGTTCACCTCTCTGGACCTCAGTTCTCTCGACTGTAAAATAAAGTTGGACTTACTGGCCTCTGAGCTTCCTTTCAACTCTAGAACTATGAGCCCTTGATTCTATATAATTCTTTCCATGCTGTTCTACAAACCCACCCCAGAGGGGGACCCCCCCCCACAAATGTGTTGAAAGCCTTCTTCTTGACCTTTTTTTTATTACCTGGTTACGGGTGGAACTCTCTAATTATTCATCTAGGTGGATAGAGCGCCAGACTTGGAGTTAGGAAGACCTGAGTTCAAAATCAACCTTGGGCATTTGCTAGCTATGTGATCCTGGGCAAGTTACTTAACTACCATGTGCCTCAGTTTCCTCGACTGTAAGATGGAGATAACAATAACATCCGCCTCCCAATGAGTTGCCAGGATCAAGTGAGAAAACATGGAAAGTGCTTTGCAAACCTTAAAGTGCTGTCTAAATGCTAGCTATTAGTATTCATAATGTAATTAGCTATCATTAACAGCGTCTCCTGCCCCTCACTCTTGCCACGTGACTAGCCCAGCTTTCTTTCCAATTCAGTTCAAAGAAAGAATTGTTTATTAAGTACTGCCATGTGAAGTAGGGAGCAAAGGACCAGACCGAGTCAGAAAGCTCTGAGTTCTTGACATTGACACTCGCTAGCTATGTGAACACAGGCAATTCATTTAAGCTCTCTGAGCCTTGATTTCCCCATCTGTAAGAAGGAGACCACAACAATTGCAGTACTTACCTCACAGCGTTATCATGAGGCTCAACCGAGATAAGGTAGGTAAAGGGCTTTGCAGTCCTTAAAACAATATATTGTTTGGGATTGGAGGAGTGTGTGTAAAGAGAATATACCTGTGATTTCATTTTTTTGCCTTTCTTTGTATCTTCAGAACTCAGTTCGGTGCCTACCATATCATAAGGGCTTAATAAATGTTTGTGGAACAACTGTCTGATTGGTATGGGGAACTCCAGACGGAAAAGCTACCTTTATCAATGTAGATCAGTACTTTCTCTGCCACTGGGTCTCTTAGAGAGTTAACCGGGAGCACTTAGAGGTTGAGTGACTTGTCCAGGGTCACAAAGCTGGGAGGAGTCAGAATCAAGTCCAGGTTGTCCTGACTCCAAGATTGCCTCTCCATCTCTTATGCCACACTGCTTCTCAAGTTATCATCATCATTAGCATCTTCTTCAACTTTATCATCATCATCATCTTCTTCATCTTTTTCTCCTTCACCATCACCATCATCATCACTCCTGTGGTTGTTGCAAAGTATAAGGCACTAGATCACACAGATTGGTAATATACCCAGTGCCCCTTCCTGCACATAGATCAGCATTGGAGATACGCAGTGGCTACATTGTGTTCACCATGAATCTCTCCATTGTCCTCTGGCTCACCTACAACTTTGATCCCTTAAAGATCGTCATTTTCCAGGATTATCGGCCATATGGCATCCTCCAGGAAGATATTTGTTTTGAAAAGATGGGTCTCTGCACTGAATAGCTGGCATTAGGAAAAATGAATGAGAGGCAGAGATGGCAGGTGGCCAGTCAAGAGACTGAGGGTTCCATCCCCAGCTCTGCCACTAACTGTTTGTGACCTTGAGAAAATCACTGCCCATCTCCGAGCCTCTGTTTCCTCATGTGTAAAATGAGTGAGTTAGTCTAGAACCTAGATTAGGGGTTCTTGGCCTGGTATCCATAGACCCACCCCCAAATTATCCATCGCTATATTTCAAGGGATCTATGAACCTTGGATGAGGGAGAAATGACACCTTATTTTCATTCTCCTCTAACTGAAATTTAACATATTCTTCAATTATTTTAAAATGTTACTCTGAGAATAGATACACAGGCTTTACCAGTACTCCTAGGGGTACCCATGACACAAAAAGGTTAAGAACTCCTGGTATAGAAGGTCTCTAAGGTCTTGCCCCTCTCTGACATGCTATGTTCCAAGTATCCTTCCAGCTCTAACACTCCATGACTATGATTCTGCTCATATCAAAGCCATCCCTGGATACAACCCCAGCAATGCCCAGAGGATGGTTACGGATGACCTACCTAGGCCCACTTAGCACCTACCTACCAGCAGTGCCGGATGAGCCCAGGGTTTCCTGGGTGCATAAGGCATGAGAGACAGACATCAAAAGCCTTGGTTTAGTCAAGATATTACTAATAATAGCTAGCATTCATCGAGCTGCTCTAAAATTTGCAAAATGATTTACATATATTGGCTCACGTGATTCTCATAACAACCCTTTACAGCAGACACTGTTATCATTCCCATTTGCAGATAGGAAACTGAGTCTTCAGGTTAAGTGACTTGCCCAGGGACATACAAAAATAAGCCTTTGAAGCAGATTCGGGTGCAGCACTCTAACCATTAGGACACCCAGCTAACTTAGTATCAGAGAATGTTAGGAGATTGTTTCAGCTTTGACACTCATACCACATCAGTGCCCTCATGTGCCTACATCCCTCTGATCCGAAAGCTTTAGGGAGGAGCAAAAACACTCCTCCCCAAACCTCCCTTAAACTCAGCCAACTCTTCATTTCTCTCATCTGCCCTGCTTAGTTCTGACTCCATCATCATTATCTTTCTACCCCTCCCCGAACTGGGTACCCTCCCCCTCCTTCAGCTGTCTTTAGTATGTTGCCTTCCTCCATTAGAGCGTAAGCTCCTTGAGGACAGAAACTGTCTTTCTTTTTCTTATTTGTATTCCCAGCACTTAGTATGGTGCCTGGCACATAGTGGGTGCTTAACAAATGTTTATTATATTGTACTGTACCTGGAAGAGGACTTACAGACTCAGAGCAAGTATTTGTTAAGCTCTTTCTATGTGGTAGGCACCGTGCAAAGCACTGTAATACAAATACAAGCAGAAGGAAAGACAATCTCTGTCCTCCATTAGTTTACATTCTCATGGGAAGACACAAAGGGAACTGAAAAGGAGGAGGGAAGGAAGGAAAAAGTATTCATGAGGGGGAATGGTGGAGAAAGTCCAGAGAGTTGATAGACCTCAGAGAGGAATAAATACATGCCTGGCTTGGGTACTTTCCTTGAAAAAAAATCAGGTTCTGGGAGGAACTGACCAATCAGAGGAAGTAGGTTTATTGGCGGAGTGAACTTTGAACTTCCAGGGTAGAAGGACCTCAGGGGCCATTCAGTCCACCTTGAACTTGAACTAGAATAACATCTGTAATATTGCTGAAAAATGGCCACAAGACCATTGCTTGAAATCTTCTAGTGAGAAGGAGCCCATTACCTCCTGGAGTAGTCCATTCTTCTTTTGGATAAGTCTCCTTGTTTTGAGAGTTTTTCCTTATGGCAAGTCTAAATCTGCTTCTCTTCAGCTACTTCTCATTGTTCTCAGTTCTGCCTTCTGGGGACAAGCAGAACAAGGCAAATTTATGTTGTACACAACCCATTAAATTCTTGAAGAAAGTGATGATGTCTTCTCTTCTCAGGCTTAACAACCCCAAGACCTTCAACCCATCCTCATTTGGCATGAACTCAAGGACTCTTCACTACCCTAGTCCAAATTCCCTTAGCTATACTAGATAGTCATCTAGCTGACGCCTCTCCATCTGGTCTATGAGAAAATAGCATGAGAGATGTACTGTGTCTATAGCATTTCCCCTAATCTACCAGTCTTAGAATGTTGTCAAAAAAAGGAAATGAGGATTTGCTTGCATGACCTGTGCTTGATGAAGCCAGGATGGCTCTTCGTGATCACTGCTTCCTTTTCAAGATGTTTATTGACCATCCCTTTAATAACACATCCTAGATCTTAGGTAGGAATTAAAGTCAAATTCATTAACCTATGCTTTGTAGATTTCATTCTCTTCCTTTTTTGAAAGGAATGACTGCATCCCATCTCCTGAGGCACCAGCCCCTCTCTCGTAATTCTTCAAATATCACACTGTTATACAGTGGCTCAACAATTACACAATTAATAATTGCTGGTATTTACATGATATTTCAAGGTTTGCCAAGTACTTTGAAAATGCTGTCTCATTTGATCCTCACATTAACCCTGAGATATGGATGTTATTGTTATCCCTATTTTACAGATGGGAAAACTGAGGCTGAGAGAGGTTAAGTGGCTTGCCCAGGATCACATGGTCACTAAGTGTCTGAGGCAGGATTTTAACTCAGTTCTTTCTGATTCTAATTCCAGTGTTCTGGGTCTAGCCTAGTGTCTGGACCCCACAGCCGCCATCCACCGATGTATTCTATATTCAGCTGCAAAAAAATGACTTGAACCCATCAAGAGAAGCAAGATGCTCTCTTACCCTCTCCTATTTAACCCAGGAGATTTCTTACCAAATTCTTCAACTTATGTCTAAGGATCAATTTTGCCAGGAGAATACATCTCCTAATTTATAATTGAAGTTCGTGGGGAAATTGATTCTCTTTACAGAAGATCACTTTACAGTCAATTTAGCTGGGATGTCAATCTTCCAAAAAGCCAGCGATTCCTGAGAGTCTCCAGGGAGTAGAAGCAATATACACCTGCCATAAAGGGGGTCTCTGAACACAACCCCTAACGGGCCCCTGATACCACAGACTTTACAATTCCCAAGGGACGCCCTCATTCAAGGAGGCTCCAAGGCCAAATCTGATTGGGCAGAGGAAAAAGTGAGCATCAGCTTGCCCAGGGCCCAGGCCCTCAGGAGAGACAGAAATCTGGAAAATGAGAACGGTTTATTATATTGGGGATTAGGGGAGTGTTTGACAACTGTTCCCGGTAAGCTGATTGCTGGGAAGAGATGTACAGGTGCAGCCCTGCATCTTAATGATGCGATAGTACCTGGCCCACACCAGAAGGGAGGGTAACTGCAGCAGGAGGCAGCAGGGACCATGGAAGGGGCATTGCGAGGAAGGCTGCTCTTGGTCCATTATCTCAGCAGACATGGGCCATCAATGGGCTTAGAGGATCGAGTCCTAACAGTGCTTCTTCCCAGCTGGGTGACCTTCAGCAAGTCATCCCCTCCCTTGGATTTACTCATTTGGAAAATTGAAGAGCTTGGACTAGAACTGGGGCTCTTCACCTAGAGTGTCCTGAACCACCTGGGTGGCTTGGCAAAGCCCAGGAACCCCTTCTCACAATGATGTCTTTAAATGCATAAAATGCAATACATAGGCTTCCAAAGAAAACCAATCAGTGAGGGTCCTCAGAAAAGAGAATATCAGAGCTGGGAGGGACCTTAGAACAAAGGATGTTAAAGCTGGGAGGGCTTTTAGAACACAGAATATCAGTTCTGGGAAGGCCCTTAGAATATAGAATGTCACAGCTGGGAGAGGCCTTAGAACACAGATTGTCAGAACTAGGAGGAGCCTTAGGACACAGGATGTCAGAGTTGGGAGGGCCCTTAGAACACAGGATGTCAGAGCTGGGAGGGCCCTTACAATGTCAAAGCTGAAAAGACATTAGAGATCATCCAGTCCAATACTTCCACTTCAAAGGGGAAAAAAGCCAGACCCAAGAGTCTCTCCTAATTTCCCAAGGACACAGCCTGAGTTAGTGGCGGAGCTCAGCTGTCATCTCAGCCCAGTTGGCTTTTTCTAAGGCACCTCTGTCTACCTACTGTCCTAGCAGCAAAAAAATGAAGCCTTCCTTTGCATCATTAGGTATGAGGTTTACAATGCTAGTCTCCTAAGAGAGAGAATTCACTTGACTGAGACACACTCAGTTGTCACTGACTGCAAACAGATGTTTTCCCTGAAAGCAAGCTTAGAAAGAGAATAAGGGAAGAATGAAAGCACATGGGCCCTAGCCACCCAAGGCGAGAGTCAGAGGACAGGATAGAGAGGCTAGGGACCAAACCAAGAAGGGAAGAGAGACTTGAAAAGATCATCTGGTCCAGCTCCCGCCTTCAGCAAGTCAAGTTTTATTATTTCCATCTTATAGAAGAGATTAACCGAGGTCCAGATAAATCGATTTGATTCAAATCAACAAGTGGTTTGTTTGTTTTTTTTTTGCCAGGTCCCGTGTTAAGCAGTTGAAGGATGGCTTACAAAGTCCTCCATGGCTGAGTGGATAAAGTGCTGACTTGGAGTTAGGAAACCTGGGTTCCAATCTCTCCTCTTGTACTTGCCGATTGTGTGATCTCCTGAGCAGGTTGCTTTATCTCCCAGGCCATTATTAGTTCATCTATAAAATGAGAGTTAGACTGAATGGCCTCAATGGTTGTAGCAACAATTCAGCCAGCAGTTACTGTGGCTGTGTAAAACCAACAACAACCAGCACACAGAAGACTGCTAACACAGGTTCTTTGATCTGCTTTACTAAGGAAGAAAACTTTGAGGGGTTAACAGTCTCACTTTAATCCAACATACAAATATCATTCACTTAGTTCAGGAGGAAAAGCCAGCACCCTGAACTTCAGAGCAAATACAAATAAATTGCAAACATCAACAGACAGACCTTGTCCGATTCAAATCTCAATTCATAGCTACCAGGATTTAACAAAGTCCCAACATCTGGGTTTACAAGCTGGGGGGCTCTTAACAACGGCTGCCCAGAATCTCATCAAGTCACACACCACTCCTCCAGTGAGTGAGAGCCCCAAGGACAAACACCAGCCTCTGGGTTTATATACCCCATTCAGGGTGCGACTCAAAACCATGTGACCTAAAAGAGTCACAAACATTGGACTCAAACCGGCCTGGCCTAAAAGCTTCTGGAGTCACAAACATGTGACTCAAACTCACATAAACTAGGCTTTTCTTTGAGGCAAGGAGGTCATCAAAGACTCCTGATTTAATCAAAGAAATAAAGGCCAGACTCATCAAGGGTACTTGATTAAATAAGTGCTCCAAAAGAGAAAACAGTAAAAAGTCCCACCTTAATTAATATCACAATGGTCCATCCCAACTCTACACCTTTTATCAGTGCCCACATCACAGTGTCGCTGTGAGGCTTAAATGACAGAATGTCTGGCTGACAGTCTGTATGTGTTAAAGCACCACAGAAATGCCAATCGTTCTCATTATCATAGGGAAAAGAGCACCTAGGCTTAGAGTCAGGAGATCTCCGATTTTAGTCTCTCATCTGTAAAATGGACATTTTTTTCACTACTTCACAGAAGTTTTGTAACTAAAGCCCTTCGATGAGCCACAGAAATTTATAATTTATAGAAAATTATAATTCTACAAAGGTGATTGGTGGTCACAATCATTCTAGAAATCAATTTGTAATTACACATAAAAAATCATTAAACAGGGCAACTGACCCTAGGCCTCTAACTCCAAAGAAATAAAAGATATAGGAAAAAGTTTTTATGTACAAAACATATCTGGAACCTCTTTTCATAGTGGGAAAAAACCCTGGAAACTAAGGGGGTGCCCATTAATTGAGGAATAACTGGATAAGTTCTGGTATATAAAAGTGACTGGATACGATTGCACTGTATGAAATGACAGAAAGGATGGATTTAGAGACACCCGGGAAGACTTGTACGAACCTACACAGAGTGAAGTGAGCAGCACCAGAAGGGCAATTTATACAGTAACAACATCTTAAGACAAATAATTTGAAAACTGTCAGAACTCTGATCAATGCAATGGACATCCTTGATTCCAGAAAGCCAATGATACAGCATGCTCCCCATCTTCTGGCAGAGAGATGATGGACTCAAGATGCAGAATGAGGTGTGTTTTTTGAAGATAGCCAATGAGGGGTTTTATTTTGCTTGACTATGAATATTTGTCACAAGGAATTTGATTTTCTGTTTTTTCCCCGAACAGGGTAGGGGTGGGAGGGAAAAACAGATTTCTGTCCATTAAAAAATTAAATTAACTTAATTTAGACCCAAAAAAGCAAAATGAATTGTCTAAGGCCATTCATTGAGTTGATCATAACATTTTGAGCTGTAACCAAAAATTCGACAGAGCCTGGAGAGCCAGGTGAAAGCAATACCTCATGACCCAGATGGTGAGTATGAAGTTCCCAGACTTAAAGCAAGGCTGTGACAGGGAGGTGCAGGGATATATTATGGGGAGCAATGGTTTGGATGAGGTCTCCTGAACAGAGAAATACCCTCCATGCAGCTGGCACCGAACTGGTCCAGGTTTCTGTCTTCAAACAGGGCAGGTATCATGAGTCCCATTTCACAGTAAAGTAACTCAAGCCCAGGACAATGAAATAGGTAGAGGACTTCCTCAGTTACTAACAGCTAACTAAATCTGGAACAAGACCTGAAGAATTTGCCACCTTAAGACCGACAGGATTCCCCAGGACAGAGACCCCCCCCACTCCCTGCCAGGGTCCCCCCTTCCCCATTTCTGGTACCTATAGGGCTAAGGGAATCACTTCATGTTTGATTTGAAATCTTATTCTATTTGCTCTTTAAACATCCGCATAATCCTCTTAATCTTTTTACATCTCACCTGCCAAAATATCTCTGCAGCTTCCATTAGCCCCACTCTGGCTGGATTTACTTACTCAAGAATAACAAAATGTCAGAGCTGGGAGGGGCCTTACAACACAGGATGTCAGAGCTGGGAGGGCCCTTAGAACACAGAATGTCAGAGCTGGGAGGGGCCTCAGAACACAGGATGTCAGAGCTGGGAGGGGCCTCAGAACACAGGATGTCAGAGCTGGGAGGGCCCTTAGAACACAGAATGTCAGAGCTGGGAGGGGCCTTAGAATACAGAATGTCAGAGCTGGGAGGGCCCTTAGAACACAGGATGTCAGAGCTGGGAGGGCCCTTAGAACACAGAATGTCAGAGCTGGGAGGGGCCTCAGAACACAGGATGTCAGAGCTGGGAGGGGCCTCAGAACACAGGATGTCAGAGCTGGGAGGGCCCTTAGAACACAGGATGTCAGAGCTGGGAGGGCCCTTAGAACACAGAATGTCAGAGCTGGGAGGGGCCTCAGAACACAGGATGTCAGAGCTGGGAGGGCCCTTAGAACACAGAATGTCAGAGCTGGGAGGGGCCTCAGAACACAGGATGTCAGAGCTGGGAGGGCCCTTAGAACACAGGATGTCAGAGCTGGGAGGGCCCTTAGAACACAGGATGTCAGAGCTGGGAGGGCCCTCAGAACACAGGATATCAGAGCTGGGAAGGCCCTTAGAACACAGGATGTCAGAGCTGGGAGGGCCCTCAGAACACAGGATATCAGAGCTGGAAGCAACCTTGGAGACCATCTAGAACAACGTTACTCAAACTTTTTGATCTCTAGATCCTTTTATAGTCTCACAGATTATTAAAGAGCTTTTATGTGGGCTATTTTGATATTTACTAGATACTACAATTCAATATTATTACAAAAATAGTTTTCACCTTGAGGAACCCCCTGCGGAACTAGTGATAGCCTAACACTTTCATCTTTTAAAGTGAGGGACTAAGGTCAGAAAATGGAAAGTGACTTAACCACAGTCACACCGTGGAAAAACTGGAACTCACACCAAAGTCTTGGGCACTGAAATCCTTCAGCATTTCAGTCCCTCCCTCTTCCAGGTGAATGCTAAGCCACTTGATGGTCCCCCACAAACCTTCATCTTCCTCTCATATAGTCCTCCATTTCGGGGCCTAGCTGTGCTAGCCTTCTGAGATTCTGACAAACCACTCTCCAGGTCAAAGCCAAGAAGAGCTTAATTTCTTTGTTTTTTGCTTCAGAGCCCCCCACCCCCTCACAAAGGACTTTTTGCATTTACCCCTTTTTAAAGCACCTGAAACCCCCTCCACACACATATATGTTACCCCCTGACTATTAACTCAGTATTAAGGTGCACAAAGCAGACCAGGATCTATTCAAACTCAAGCCCCCACTCATCATAGCATTTTTTGAAAACAAGCAACCAGAAAGCATATTAGTTTAAAGCAAAAGACATTTCATCAAATTTTTTTTAAAAATTAGTGACTATGAAAGATCCTCCCTCCCCACCCATGGGCACACTTTCCCACAGGCTGCCATCCCTCCATTTGGGAAGGGCACCCACGCAGAGAATACACAAGGTAATGGTCACTATCATCATTGCTAGTATTGATACAGTATCTACTATGTGCCACACACTGTGCTATGCACTTTACACATATCTCACTTGATCCTCAAAACAACCCTGTGAAGGCTGGTGCTATTATCATCCCCCTTTTGTGTCGAGGAAATGGAGGCCAGAGGGGGTTTAGTGACTTGCCCAAGGTCACACAGCTAGTAAGCATCTGAGGCTGGATTTGAACTCGGGTCTTCCTGACTTCCAGGTTTGGCACTCTATATACTGTACCACCTATTTGCCTGTAGACCACAGAGAGCACACCAGTGGGACTATTTGTAGACAGGCACATTCGTAAAGGAGAATACCTGCCATGTACACCTGTGCCCAGGGTGTACACCTGGAGGGCAACCACACAAAAGATTATGTGTGGCGAGGGCTCACGTGTGTGGCCAAGGCAGCTCACTCCTTTGTTACAGCACAGTAGCTGAAGTCGTCTGTCACTGTAACCTTCCAGCTTTGTCTCTGTTGGCCGTCTACACCCTCCACTGGGCTTGTGCTGCTGAACTGTTCTCAGTTAAGATCTTTGGGTCTCCAGAGTCATCTGTGGTTCTTCGTTACCATCTGCCATTGTCTAGTGGCTAGTAAGGGTCCCCCTGGTTAAGAGAGGACTAAAGCTCTTTTTAAGTACATAGCTAAGGCAGCTAGGGGGCGAAGTGGATAGAATGCGAAGTCTGGAGTCAGGATAGATCTGAGTTCAAACTTGACTTCAGACACTTACTGACTGTGTCACCCCGGGCAAGTCACTTTATAACCCAGTTTGCCTCAGTTTCCTCATCTGTTAAGTGAGATGCAGAAGGAAATGGCAAACCACTTCAGCATCTTTGCCAAGAAAATCCCCAAAGGAGTCATGAAGAGTCAGACACAACTGAAAAACAACCAAACAACAAAAAATGGGTTATGAGCCACACAACATCCAGTTGGGCCCCTAACGAAAGCTAGTAGAGTGCCTCCAGGTTAAAATTAAGTATTTTCTTTTTACCATTTTTCTCCTGGTATAAATTAAAGATCCTTGGCTTCAAGCCATTATCTGACTTGGGATTAGAAAATTCCTCTTTTTTTAACTCCTATTAAACGCTTAATTGTCTTTCTGTGTCCCCAAATTCGACTTTAGGGACGCCCCGAACAAAAGCCCCTGGTTTGCTTCCATGATGCTCTCCTGCTGGTATGCAAATGAACCTCTGGCTCGCCTTAGCAATCTGCTTGTACCCTATAGCCTTGCCTTTGTTATATATAACTACTAAAAAAGTGCTGGTCTTTTCAACTTAAAACGTGATTTTCCATAGCTCAGCCTCCAAAGACAAACCCCACAGGTCATATGAACAGACCAGGGCTCCCAAGATGGAGAAGCCTCCACCATACACCTCTCTCTGCAGCCTCTAGATCAGAAGTTGGGGTGGCCTTAACACATTGAGAAAATCCCTCCAGAGGTTTATCTATCAGGCAATGGGAGGATTTGTTCTACGATATAGTATTAAACCGCGGAAAGCTCAAAGACCTGAGTTCAAATCCTGACTGCGACTCTCTGAGTGACCTTGAGAAGATCATTTTCTCTTGAGCTGGTCCCTGAGCTCAGGGTAAGGAGGAGTGAGGTGTCAGGAGGAGAAGAACCAGCTGGTTTTCAGAGGTTCAGTAGGAACAGCATCTCTCCCCCACCACCAGAAGAAAGCAGACTTTGGAGGCAATAGGGTAAGAGGCTGGCGGAGGATTCTCTCGGTTCCTTTGCAATGATGTGTTCAGTATGAGGAAAGAATGATTTCTTCAGATGCACTCCTTTGTTAAACCAGATAACTAGGTGGCACAGAGGCTGTGAATATGGGATTTGGAGTCAGGAAGACATGAGTTCAAATCCAGGCTCAGACACATAGTAGCTGGGTGACCCTGGGCAAGTCACTTAGCCCTGTTTGCCTCAGTTTCCTCATCTGTAAAATGAGCTGGAGAAGGAAATGGCAAACTGCCCTAGTATCTCTGCCAAGAAAACTCTAAAATGAGGTCATGAAGAGTCAGACACAACTAATGACCAAAAAGAAAAAAGGGGATGCTGAGCAAGTCACTCGACCTCTGTCTGACTTAGTTTCCCCCTCTGTAAAACTGAGGTAATATATAGCACCTACCTCACAGGTTGTCATGGGGGTCAAATGATTTAATATTTATAAAGCGCTTTATAAACCTTAAGGTACTATATAATTGCTAATTATTAACATCGCCATTAGATCCCTCCCAGATCTGACATCCTGTGTTCTAAGGCCCTCCCACCTCTGACATCTGTGTTCTAGGAGCCCTCCCAGCTCTGACATCCTGTGTTCTAAGGGCTTTCCCAGCTCTGACATTCTGTGTTCTAAGGGCTCTCCCACCTCTGACATCCTGTGTTCTAAGGCCCCTCCCAGCTCTGACATCCTGTGTTCTAAGGGCTCTCCCAGCTCTGACATTCTGTGTTCTAAGGTCCCTCCCAGCTCTGACATCCTGTGTTCTAAGGGCCCTCCCAAGCTCTGACATCCTGGGTTCTAAGGGCTCTCCCAGCTCTGACATTCTGTGTTCTAAAGCCCTCCTACCTCTGACATCCTGTGTTCTAGGAGCCCTCCCAGCTCTGACATCCTGTGTTCTAAGGCCCCTCCCAGCTCTGACATTCTGTGTCCTAAGGGCCCTCCCAGCTCTGACATCCTGTGTTCTAAGGCCCCTCCCAGCTCTGACATTCTGTGTCCTAAGGGCCCTCCCAGCTCTGACATCCTGTGTTCTAAGGGCTCTCCCATCTCTAACATTCTCTTTTCTGAGGGCTCTCTCAGCCTTGACATTCACAGAATCATGGAATATCAGAGTTCTAAGGGACTTCAGGGGTCATCTAGTCCGATCCATATCTGAAGAGTAATCCCCTCTACAATGTCTGACAAGTTTTCTTGAAAACCTCTCTCTAGAGAGATGGAGCCATCATCTCTGCAGGCAGGGGAAGGAGAAGGGAATACTTGTTTATACAGTGCCTACTATGTCCCAGGCACTGTGCCAAAAGTTTTACAAACCTGGATAACTAACTGTCAGAATGTTTCCCTTGACATCAAGCAAAGGTTTGCTTCTTGGCGACTTCCTCCTGTTCATCACACTTAGTTCTGCCCTCTGTGGCCAAGCAGATGAAGTCTAATGCCTCCCGTGGACACTCCTTCAGACCCTTAGACATGGGCTCTCATAATACCCCCGAGACTTCTCTCCTCCCGGCTAGAAACCCGTTGTTCCTTCAACCGATCCTCTGACGGCATGATCTGGAGGTCCTCAGCCATTTCCACTCCCCTCCCCTGCACTCTGTCCAATGTGTCAATTTCCTTCCCAAATGATGCTACCCCAACACCATTCTCCTGACTGTGGTAGACAGTGGGCTGACCAGGGCAGAGGGCAGCCATCTACCTCTCAATGCAGCCTAAAATCACGTTAATGTTTTTGATGCCATGTCAAACTGTTGGTTCCTATTGAACTCTCAGGTCATTTGCAAAATGGGGAGGAGTAGTGGAGAGAGGAAATCTGGTGTTTTGGAAAGAGTACTGGGCCGGAAGTTTAAAAAGACCCAGGTTTGAACCAAACCTCACACAGATCAGCTGTTTGACCACAGGCAAGTAAAACCACTTCGGCTCTCTGAATCTCAATGTCATCATCTGCAGAATGGGAGTAATGATTATCATAGCTCTGGCTTCACAGGGGGATTGTGAAAATCACATGACATAATGCTACTTTCAAACCTTTAAAGATACATCATTGTTTCATTCATTTTTCAGTCATGTCTGACTCTCCATGACCCCATTTGGGATTTTCTTGGCAAAAATACTAGAGTGTTTTGCCATTTCCTTCTCCAGCTCATTTTATAGATGAAGAAACTGAGGCAAACAGGGCTAAGTGACTTGCCTAAGGTCACACAACTAGTAAGTGTCTGAGGGTAGATTTAATCTCAGGTCTTCCTAACTCCAGACTCCGCATGTTATCATGCACTGAGCCACCTAGCTGCTTCGTGCATACGTAATAGCTAGCAAAAAAAGCACTTTACAAATATTTCCTTATTTTACCCTTAAAATAACCCTGGGTGGTAGGTGCTATTATTATCCCCTTTTAACATATGAGGACACTGAGACACAGAGAAGTTGAGTGACTTGCCTAAGGTCACAAGGCTAGCACCTGAGGCCAGATTTGAACTTAGGTCTACCTGACTCCAGAGTCAGCACGTTATCCACTGCGCCATCTAGCTGCCATGTCAAGTATTACTAAAGATTCCCAGTACTATGATGGTGTTGATTAACTAGCCATGCTTCCCACCTTGTGCTTGTGAAGTTAACTTTCTGAGAACTAGTATAGGATTTTGCATTTTTGATCATTCAGTTTTATACTATTATTTTCATCCCAATGTTCCAGGCCATCCAGATCTTTGCGGAGCCTCACTCTGTCATCCAGAGTATTAACTAACCCTTCAAGTGTTGCAGGCCTGAGCCTAAAAGAGACAGGGTCTCCCACTGCATCCTGGATCATCTCCAGTCATCCCGATGAATGCCTGGTCACTGGACCTAGATGGCTCTGGAGGAGAAAGTGAGGCTGGTGACCTTGCACAACCCTCTCTCACTCAAATCGAAGTCAACTGCAAGTCATGTTATCATTTCTCCGATGTCATGGTCGTCTTGGAAAAATGAAGGACAAATACAACGACAAGTGTTGCAGTATCTGTAAATTTGATAGGCATACCCTTCAGTCAAATTCAACAAGCATTTATTAAGTGCCTATTGTGTGCAAGGCATTTGGCATGATATCTATACCTTTCTTTAAACCATTGACAAAAATATGAAACTGCATGTAGCCAAGGCACCCCAATAGAGACCTCCCCCAAGTTGACATCAAGCTATTAATGAGTCCAGTCATGAATGGGCTTCGGGTTCAGCCATTCAAATGGCTCTGATGCCACCTTATTTCCATTATGTGGCCCACATCTCCCACCTTATTTAGAACTGTTGCTAAAGCATTCTATCTGAGTGGTAGCCAAGGGAAACATTTAAATATGAAAAAGCAAAGAGGTATATGTGAAAAAGAAGTCTTTGATGAGATGTAACCCCTACCAGCTCTAACATTCCATGAGTCTGTGAATGTAATAGCCCTGTGAGGGCTGCCACTTGGGCACATGTGATTAGCCCCATTTTGTGGATGGGGAAACTGAGGGATGGAGATATTTGCCTACTGAGGGTCCCCTGATCAATCAGTGGGCTCGGGCCAGTCCCGCTGCCTCAGAGCCTGGCATTCTCTCCCTTAGATCCTGCTGTTTCTGGCAGTGCCACTTCTTCCATACGAAAGCCTGCCCCCCACCCCCACCCCCTGAGCTAGTCAAGGGAACATTTATAAAGCAAAATACTCATTAGGAGAAATGGGATCTGTCCAGGACCTGAAGTCCCTGGTCCCTATACTAGGGGAGACAGAACTGAGCTGAGCAGCTGCCTTCTCAAAGACATCTTTCCCTCCCGGCTTTCACACCTCTCCTCTCTCCCCATAGGTCCATCTTTCATCTTTATTCTTAGGTTTGTGTCTCTCTCTTTCACTCTCTGTCTCTGTTTTCCTCTTGGTGCGTCTATATCTTCATCTGTCTCTGTGTCTTTCTGTCTCCCTCTGTCTCTGTCTCTCTGTGTCTCTCTCTGTCTCTGTATCCCTCTATTGTCTCTCTGTGTGTCTCTATCATTTCGCTCTCTCTCGCTCTCTCTCTCTCTCTCTCTCTCTCTCTCTCTCTCTCTCTCTCTCTGTTTTCCCATTTTATTGGTTTCTCTGTCCTTCTATGTCCCCTTTTCTCCATCTCTCTGTCTCTCTCTCATTCTCTGTTCTTGTGTGTCCCCTTTTTATGTATCTCACTCTTTCTGTCTCTCTTGCCCTCTATTTCTCTCTGTCTCTGTCTATCTGTTTCTCATTCAGTCATTTTCAGTCATGTCTTTGTGACCCCATTTGGGGTTTTGTAGGCAAAGATCCTAGAGTGGTTTGCCATTTCCTTCTCCAGCTCATTTGACAGATGAGGAAACTGAGACAAACAGGGTGAAGTGACTTGCCCAGGGTCACACAGCTAGTAAATGTCTGAGGCTGGATTTGAACTCAGGTCTTCCTGACTCCAGGCCAGGCACTCTATATACGATGGCATCACTTAGCTGCCATTTTCTATTCTGCCACTTTTATCTCCCCTCCTTTCTCACCTCATTTCCAACTCTGATGTTTCGAGGGAAAGATCCCATCCCTGAACAGCTAGGTGGAGAGACAGCTGGACTGGAAGTCAGGAAGACTTGAGTTCCATTCCTGTTTTAAATATTTGCTGTGTGACCCTGGGCAAGTCGCTGAACCACTCTGTGCCTCAGTTTCTTCAACTGTAAAATAGGGATGATTACCTCAGAGCAGTTGTGAGGATCAAATGACTTAATACATGTAAAGTGTTTTACAAACCTTGAAGAACCATATAAATGCCATTATTATTGTTGCTATTAGCCCTGGTTGTGATCGCGCCAGCCAAGGAGCTGACTCTCAGAGACCCTGGCTCCCCGGGACACATTCACTACCCACTGTCCATTCCCTTGGCTGTTCTGTGGCATTCCTAGGGGAAGGGGGTGGTCCCTGGCCGCTGAGAAGCTGCTGCCAGGGAGCAGGAGATGCAGCGACCTTCCCTGTCTGGGCCACAGGTGCTCCTCTGCGCCACTCAAGCATCCTCCCAGGGCAAGTGGACGGCTGGAGTTTGGGAGGAGGGCTGACATGAAAGAATGATCGATTTAGAGACAGAAGGCATTGGAGAGACCATCTAGTTCAACCCCTTTGTTTTACAGAGAGGGAAACTGAGTCTCATTGAAGGAGTAGGGACCAGAGTCAAGATTCAAACCCAAGGTATTTGGAATGCATTATCCCTTCCCTCCAGCCCCTCCTTATCAGGGATAAGCTGGTCACAGAACCAGGCATGGATGAGGCACCACCAGCATCCTGTGCTCTTCTCCACCAGGCAGGAAGGTGTGAGCTCTAGATGGTAATAGAGAACCAGAATGAGGGATGGAGGAAGCCAGGAGCTGAACCCCCAGATTCTCAGGGCTAGAATGGATCCCTGGGGCCCTTCAGCCCAATTGCTTGCCAAGTTTGGGGATTCCCGAGGCAACATCCCCTACCACGCTCCTTATCCAGCTTCAACTTGCCCACCTCACTACCACCGAGGAAGGGAGAACACAGTGTGTGTTATGGGGCAGCGATAAGGGTGTAAGGAGAGACTTATTGGAAAAAGTGGGACTTAAGTTGAATCTTGAAGGGCGCAAAGGATTTGGGGATGGAAGGAGGGGAGGAGAGAGCATTTCTGGCAGTGATGGTAAGCATACCTTCAAAATTAGAAATGTCAGACATAGCATCATAAATTTAAAGCTGCAAGGGGCCTTAGAACATCCTCTGGCCCAAATCACCACACCCCCAATCTCTGCCACTTTACAGATGGGGAAACTGAGGTACGAGGCGGGGTTAAGTGGCTTCCTAAGGACACACACATAGTCAATGATATATGTAGAATTTGAATACAAGTCTACATAGTCCAAATCTCAGCTCTCTCATTGCACTGAAGAGGAAAACAGGCCCAGGAAGGAGGTGAGAGCCTGCACTAATTAATGGTCTTGCTTAATTGCTACCCCCCCTTTTATGGTTCTTTAAGGAGGTTCTGGTTTCCACAAATGTGTCTGTTGCCCCCTCCAGACTACTTCTTTGCTCCGCCAGCCACCTGACCCTTAGGCCGCCTGCCAGAGTGGGCCTCCCTCACCCCAGCTTCCCCTTTCATTTCTCAGAAGCCTCCCCATTTGTGCTGAGCTCGTCTATTTCTCTGGTGGAACCCTGCCAGGGTTCACTGGTCAGGAAAGAAGAAGTGGACAGGGATGTGAAAGTTGGCACCCCTCTCTAAAGGAAAGGGAAGGTCATTTCCCTGCAGGCCCCAGAGGCTCCCCTTTCTTGAGGGTGTAGACAGCTACAGCCAGGCGGTCAGTGGAAGTGCCTCACCTAAGCCCAGGACTCCACAGGCAGGTAAGACCTGAGAGTTCAGTCCATCTTAGGGGAGCTGGGCCTTAGGGTGGGACCTGAGTTCAGGTCTAGTGAGCTAGAGCTGGGGCTGAGGCTGGGAAATCATTTCTAGGGTCAGGATGCTCCCAGACATTGCCTCAGAAGCATCTGGGAACTAGTCTAATGGTTAGGGGATAAGAAGAATGATCAAGGGATGAGAGAGCTGAGGAGATGGAACTGGGGGTGGGGATGGGGGGAGACAATAGACGTGAATGACAATTGGGGGTGGGGGAAGGGAATTGAGGAATCTGGAGATGAAAGGAATGGAGAAACTGATAATATGGGGGATGGATCTAAGGGAGAACTGGGCAGGAGGAGGGCGGAATGTAAAGAGGAAAGAGGGAAAGAAAACCAGGCCTCAGCATGTTGGATGGAGGATCAGTTCAGAAGGAATATGGGTGGGGTCCTACATGCTCGATGCTCACTCCTCTCCCTTGGCCCATTCTCGTTAGCCCACCCTCCCAGCAGAGCACCAAGCCTGCACTTCTCCTGTCTTTGCCTCTCAATCCCGACTCTCATTCCTGCCCTTAGGAGCAACTCCAGGGATCCCTCACTTCTGCCTCTATAGCCCAAGGAAAGTGAAGTGGGGGGTGGGTTGCTGCACCTGGTGCCACAGGACTTCTCAGAGGCAGGTGTCTGGCTGAGATCTTTTCTGGGGCTGACACAGCTGGGGTGGGCCTGAATAGGGCAGGCTCCTGTGGACAGGAGGATGAGACAGGGGGATTGATGGGCACCTGCCTCTGAACCCCTCCTGGTGTGGCCTTTCCCCTCACAGGTAGCATGGCCTCGTGGTCCTGGCTGGCAGCCTGCATGCTGGCCCTGTGCCTGGGTTCCACCTTGCCACAGAATGTGTGCAGAGCTCCTGATGGGAAGCCAGGGCAGCCTGGAGCCCCAGGTCTGAATGGACGCCCAGGACTTAAGGGGGATCGTGGTGAACAAGGTAAGGCCAGCCTCCAGGACAAATGCCCACCTCCCCACTCTAGGCAACCAGCTCCGAAGCCCAGGGTGAGTTCAGGGAGGAGGGTGGTGAGGGAGAGATGAGCCTGAGCCCAGGGTGAGCTCAGGGCAGAGAGTGGGGAGGGGGCGGTGAGCTGAGGGATTCTTCAGCAAGGTGTAGTGATACAAGCCCAGGACTGAGGGGCAGAGGATCTACATTGAACACTGGCCAACTAAGTGACTCTGGGCAAGTCTTATTTATGTTTCAGCCTTCGGTTTCTCTCCCCCTCCACCTTCCCTTCCCCCCATTTAAAAAATATTGAAGGAAATGGGCTGTGTAATCTTCACAGTCTCTCCTTATAGCTCTAAGTTCTATAATTCCCCAAACTCCAAGCCCAGGCAGAAAGGGTCAATGAACAGAGGCTTGGGGCAATCCCCGACTGAAGTTACGGCTCCCCAACCTCACGAAGCCCAACCTGAACTCTGTCCTTCAGGGCCCAAAAAGAAAGAAAAGGATCTTAGGAAATAGCAAAAATCCATCTAGAGCCAGACTGATTGTCACAGACCACTTAGTTCAACCCCCCCCCCATTTTGTGGATGTGGAAACTGAGGCCCAGAGAGGGGAAGTGACTTGGCCAAGGTCACAGTAGTAAGAGGCAGAGGTGGGGTTCCAATTCAGCTTTTCTGTTCCCAAATCCAGTGCTGGAGAATCTCTAAGGTTCCTTCCAATTCTAGCATTCTGTTCCTTGAGATCTCTTCCATTACTAATCTTCTAGATTCTAACATTCTATGTATTCTGTGTTCTAAGGCCCCTTCCAGCTCTGACACTCCATGTTCTTAGGGCCCTCCCACCTCTGACATTCTGTGTTCTAAGGTGCCCCTCAGTTTTAATATTCTGTGTTCTAAGGGCCCCCAGCTCTGACATTCTGTGTTCTAAGGGCCCTCCCAGCTCTGACATCCTGTGTTCTAAGGCCCCTTCCAGTTCTGCCTCTCTACATTCTTACATTATGTCTTCTAATTCTTGCAGGTCTTTACTTAGGTGCTCAGCCCATATCCCATCCTAGAGCACAGCCCTCAAGGTCCCTCCAAATTTGCTATAGATAAGTTGGGGTCTCTGGTGCTCAGACCACAGTCTCCCAGGGCGACTCACACACTCAGTCACTGAAATCTCTTTCTCAACAGGGGCACCAGGAGTGAGGACAGGAGTCCGGGGTCTCAAGGGGGATGAGGGTGAACCTGGCCCCCCTGGAAAGCCAGGGAATAGAGGTTTTGGAGGTCCGCCTGGCCCCCAAGGACCCCCGGGAAGACCTGGAGAGAGTGGCCCCAAGGGAGAGGAGGGAAGAATTCAAAACCAGGTCAAGCCGGCCTTCTCTGCAGTCCGGAAGTACCCACGACAGGATCGGAATGTGGTCATATTCGACAGCATCATCACCAACCAGGAAGGCCGCTATCACAGCAACACGGGCAAGTTTATCTGTAATTTCCCAGGCTACTATTACTTTACCTTCCAGGTGGTGTCCACTGGGGACCTTTGCCTCTTTATTGTGACCTCCAAGGGAGGCCAGAGAAGTCGCTCCTTGGGCTTCTGCGACAACAACAGTAAGGGAATTTATCAGGTCAACTCTGGTGGCACCGTGCTGAAACTGGCAGAGAGTGACGAGGTGTGGATTGAAACGGACCCTTCCCGGGGCAACAAGATCTACAATGGTCAAGATATCGATAGTATCTTCAGTGGCTTCCTACTTTTCCCCTCCAACTAAATTTGTGACCCTAGGGTAGAGAAACTAGGAATGTCCAGCAAAGACCCAAATTTCAGCTTGTGCCTTTCTAACCCTTTCCATCCATACAGGATCATATCTCTGGAGCTCGGGGCGGGGTGGGGGCACACCTCAGGGGTCACCATGTCCAATGCCTTGATTTTACAGATGAGGGAACAGATAAGGCATCAGAGAGGGACAGTGACATAGCCAGGGTTACAAGTAAACGTCTAAAGCAGGAGGCTTACCCAGTGCTACCTCACGATGCCAGTCTGCCTGCCTCTTGGGCAAGTCATTTCAAAACAACAGCATCTTTTTTAGTACCTTAAGAACTTTCCAAAGCATCATCTTCACAAACACCCTGGAAGGGAAGCAAGGCGAAGGGTCATTATCCTCATTTGTCAGATGGGGAAACTGAGACTAGGAGCTGGAAGACAGCTTGCCCACATGGCCAGTGTCAGAACTGGTGTTTGCACTGTCCCACATGACCTCTACACATAACTACACTTTTCTTGCCCTCTCTGTAAAATGTGAGAAGGATCCTTTGACTGCTCGAAGGCAGGAGGGGAGATAGACCAGGTGATTGGTCTCTTGAGGTCCTTTCCATCTCCGGGATCCAGAATGCTCTGTCTCCCTGTCCTTGAGCCCCCAATGCCATAGTAGCTTCCTTCTGTCCCAACCCTGAGGCCAACAAAGCAGCATCTGCCAGAGCAAGAAGATGAGCACTTCATGAAAAAAGCCACCATCTTTGCCTAAGCCCATCTGCCCCTCTGCTTGGCTCTCCCACTTCTGAAGAAACCCCTCTCCAGGACTTCAGCATCCTGTGCTGATGGCTGTCTCCCCTCTTCTATCCAGTCTCACTCATGGCTTGGACTTTGCCTCTCTCCTCTTCAGCCCTGGGCCCACTGGTCCAGGTGGGTCACCTCTGCCCGTTCCTAGACCCCCAGTGCTAAGGGGACAGTGACCCTCCTGTACCCTTGGCACAGCATGTAACCACCTGAACCAAAGTTTTAATGAATAAACAAAGTGATTCAGTTCCTTCTGCCTTCTTCCTATTTTCCATCAGGAGGGGAGATAGGACAAGGATGAGGTGAGGATGGGGTAAAAGCTTATAGGAGGGGGCTGAGATAGGGTGGTCCTAGGGAAGATGGGGCTGGAAGAACAGGAAGGGGATACCGGAAATGTGGAATTAGGAAAAGGGCAGTGGGAAAGGGGTAATAGGGGCCTAGGAAAAAGGGTCTGAGAAACGATGGCCCTTGGGAGAATTAGAAGGAGGGGCCTGGGGAGACACGAGGACAGAAGACTTTGTATGTGGGCCAAGGAAAAGGGATAGGAATAATAGGCTTTTTGAAGAAACGGGACTAGGAAGTTGCAGATACAGGAGCAGGTGTACAGGGTTAGGAAAATGGAGATGAGGATAAGGACGTGTAGGAGGGGGAATAGGGAATATAAATCAGGAGATGAAGGGTTGGGGTGGGGAGGTTAGGGAGGAAGATTGGTGGGGAGGACGGGAAAGGGGGCTGGGGGAATATTCTCAGGGAGGGTAGAGGGAAGGCCAACTGCTCCTTCTCCACTCTGGCCTGTCACCCCTGTTCCCCTCAGCTTTACTTAATCCTCACTCTTGGCCCTTCACCAAGCCACCACTACCCATGTTTCTTGGCCCTAAATCCCTTCCTTCATCTCTGGTTGAGACCCTCAGAAGCATCTTCAAGGGTTCCTCACTTCTCCCTCTATGTCCTGACTCCAAACTGGAAGGGTCAGATGGGTGGGGTCAGGGAGGAAGGTGTTGAGGAAGCTCAGAATGGGGAAAAATGTCCTGGGTGGCACAAAGCTGGGGATAAACCACGTGCCCCACTTAGGACAAAGCCTTCTTCACGGGCCGTGGCCGCCACCTGCTGGCCAATGCCAGTCTGCGCATGAAGGTCATTCCTCAGCCGGTACCACAGTTACAAGCATGGCCAAGGCTGAGATTCTGTCTAGGATGGGCCCACGCAGCCCGGGGGAAGCCACAGGGACCGGCATCGGCTCAGTAGCAGCAGAGGTACAGGGTGTCACAGAATCACAAAGGGGGGGAAAGAAGGCGAGACCTTGGAACAGAGAATGTTAAAATTTAGAAGGTTAGAGCTGGACAGGACCAGAGAGGTCATCTGCAGGTCTGGTACAATCACCCAACCCACAGAAGAAGAAAGTGACTTAGCCAAGGTCACACAAGTCTCTGTGGGTCCGAGTCTGTGAACTTTGCACTCCATCATAATAAGAATAACAAAACCAATGGAGTCTAAAAGGCTTGTAAAGCACTTTCCATATTTTGATCTTTACAACAACCCTTTTAAACTGGTGTTATTCTTATCCGTATTTTACAGATGAAGAAACAGGCTGAAAGAGGGTAAGTGACTCTCCCAGGGTCACACAGCTACTAAGGGTCTAAGGATGTCTGATTCCTACCTCCTATGACACCTGCCTGACCCCGTCTCCCTGCTGGCTTTGATCTATGCTGTACCCTATCTCTCAGGCCTCTACTGCTTAGGGCAGTGTCCAATTATGGGAATAAATCAGGGTGAACCATTCATACATACTCTCTCGCCCTGAGACCTTTCCAATGGAAGGTGCCTGTTTCCCCCCTGACTTGAGGCACTTCCCCAAACACACCCCCACCTCAAATCTCCCTCCTATCCATGAGAAATCCCAAGTTTCCCTGCTGAGCAGATTGAAGATATTAGAGAGTCCTGATTAAGCAGTAGCTCGAGGGAAGACACCATTATCAGTCATTAACACCTGAGCAAAGGTTAGCTTATCAGATCACAAGTCTTCTAACAAGGCCTTGAAAGAATAGGATGAAGGAAGGGAGGAAGCAAATCCTGGAGAGCTGGGCTTGGTCCTGCCTCTGCCTCCAAGGCTGTGTGTGACATTGGGGACATCATTTCCTCTGGGTCTCAGTTTCCTCCTATATAAAATAAGCAGGTTGAACCAGATGGCCTCTAAAGGCCCTCGCAGCTCTGACACCCAGTGTTCTAAGGGCCTCCCAGCTCTGACACCCAGTGTTCTAAGGGCCTCCCAGCTCTGACACCCAGTGTTCTAAGGGCCTTCCCAGCTCTGACATTCTGTATTCTAAGGGCCCTCCCAGCTCTGACATTCTGTGTTCTAAGGCCCCTCCCAGCTCTGACATTCTGTGTTCTAAGTTCCTTTGCAACTCTGACATTCTGTATTCTAAAAGCCCTCCCAGCTCTAACACTTTGTGTTCTAAGGGCTCACCCAGCTCTGACATTCTGTGTTCTAAAAGCCCTCCCAGCTCTAAAATTTTGTGTCCTAAGGGCCCTCCCAGCTCTGACATGCTGTGTTCTAAGGGCCCTCCCAGCTCCGACATTCTCTGTTCTAAGGGCCTTCCCAGCTCTGACATTCTGTGTTCTAAGGGCCCTCCCAGCTCTGATATTCTGAGTTCAAAAGGCCCTTCTAGCTCCAATATTCTGTAATTACTGGATTACCCTTCTTTTGCAGGAAGCTCCCCGCCCTCCCTCCTGAGGCAGGTTCTTCCTAATATCCAGCCCTTTGCACACCCTGTCATACTCTCCCCGTCATCCAGATCAGTCCAGAGGTTCTGGGCCTGGGCCATGAATAAGGCTTCTCAGTACCCTCTCTCCCCATTCCTTCAACCCCAATTTTATGCTCTTCCCTGCCTTCACAAGACCTCCAACCTTCTCCCCAGGCTGAAGCTTAGGGGTGAGCGAAAAAGGGTCTGCCT
Source organism: Trichosurus vulpecula (assembly GCF_011100635.1). Lineage (NCBI taxonomy): Eukaryota > Metazoa > Chordata > Mammalia > Diprotodontia > Phalangeridae > Trichosurus > Trichosurus vulpecula. The sequence continues at coordinate 56,336,500 of NC_050574.1, forward strand.
CACCCAAGAGAGTCGTCACTAAACCCTATGAGCCAATGCTCCCAGGCCATGAGCCATGCTAAGGAGCAATGAAAAAGCCAGTTTGGGCAGAGCACAGGATCTGAATTTGGGAGTGCTGAAACTAAAGCTTAAAATCAATCAAAGAGCCTTACTGAATTGTCTACTACGTGCCAAGCACTGTGCTAGGTAGGCCCTGATGATCCAAAGACAAAAACGAAGCAAACCTTTGATTATTGTAAAGGAGACAGCCTATACACTGATTCTAATCAGCTCATGGAGAGCCCTGAATGTCAAGCTGAGGAGCCTGGGCTTAATGCTAGAGACAACGAGAGCCATTGAAAGTGCTTGAGCAGAAAAGGGTCTTTTTGCAATTTAGGAAAGTTAATCCTTAAACCTGTTCAAGATGGAGAGAGAGGAAGGGTTGTGCAGGCTGTCGAGAGCTTTCTCTAACCTTCCAAAGTCACCTTTCGTCCACTCTGAATATTTTTGTCAACTCCTTGTGACCCCTTTCGGACATTTCTCAGCAAAGATACTGGAGTGGTTTGCCATTTCCTTCTCCAGTCATTTGGCAGAGAAGGAAACTGAGGCAAACTGGATTGACTTCCCCAGGGTCACACAGCTACTAAGTGTCTGAGGCCAAATTTGAACTCAAGTCCTGACTCCAGGCCCAACACTGTATCCACTGGGCCACCTAACTGCCCCACTCTGAATATAGTATTTATTTTTGTGGTTATTTATGTGTTGTCTTCCTCATTAGACTGTAAACTCCTTGAGAGTAAGAACTCTTTTTTGCTTTTCTTAACACTAACTTAACACAGTGCCTAGTACATAGTAAGCTTAACGAATGTTCCTTGATTGATCGTTTTCTTCCCTCCTACTCAGCCCTTGAATTTATTACATTCAAATCTGGCTTCAAAACACTTCGTGTGTGTTTGTTGGGATGCATCTGCTATGTCAAAACAAAATGATTTGGGTTTTGTGGTTGTTTTTAAAATCAGCTTCCCAAGCTGGCGGCCTATTGAAACCCCAAGGCTTCCATACTCTTTGTCAGGTTCAAGGCTCCTGCTATGGATACCTTTCTACCACCCCTTCCCCAAGGCTGCCTGGTCAATCTACCTGCCCTTCCCTCTTTCCTCCTCTCCTCTTCCATTTTCCCTGGTAGCGTCCCCTCTAACCTTCTTTCCTGCCCCCCCTCACTCCCCAGCTGTGGGTGGGCGATGGTCTCTGACAATTCCCAAGGTCCTTTGTCAAAGAATGGGATGGAAGAGAGGGAAACCTCAAAGACTCCAGAACCATCCCTCACTGGAAGGGGTAGATGAGGGGTAGAAGAAGACTCTGGGCCCTGGGGAGGGAGTTGGGCTCAGCTTCCCAAAATCACTGAACCATCTCTTCCATTCCAGACTTTTGCCATCCTCCACAGGTTCCCAGGTCTCCATTCACTGGCCTCCTATTTCTGTTCTGGGATGGGGAGGAATGTGCTCATCAGAATCACAAAGGTACAAAGAATTAGAAAAGATAGAAGGGGATCATGATACAGATATGGGGGAGGGAACATTTTTAAGCACCCACTGTATGCTAGGCACCATGCTAAGCACTTTATGAATATGATAGATGAATAGACAGACAGACAGGTAGATAGATAGATAGATAGACAGACAGACAGGTGGACACACAGATAGTTGGATGAATAGACAGACAGGCAGACAGATGAATAGACAGACAAAAAGACAGACAGACACACAGACAGATAGATAGATAGACAGATGGATAGATGGATAGGTAGATAGATGGGTGGATAAATAGGTAGGTAGATAGACAGACATACAGACAGACAGACAGACAGACAGATAGATAGATAGATAGATAGATAGATAGATGAATAGATAGACAGACAAATAGATGGATAGATGAATGGAAAGACATAGACAGATGAACAGACTAGATAGATAGACAGACATAGATAAATAAATTAATAGGTGGATAGACAGAGACAGAGAGACAGAGAAGAGATGATAGAGTATTTAATGTTTACTCTGTGCCAGGCACTATGCCAAGCAGCATTGAGGATATAAATTCAAGCAGATAGGAGAGTCTTTGCCCTCAAGGAGCTTCCATTCTAATGAAGAAGCTGGGGGGGGGGAGTGGATGGGGGAAGGTGGCTTGAAGTGACTTGAAGACCCTGTTCCAGACAAGAGCTCCCCTAATAGAGCCTGGTTTCCCAGAGTTCTGATGGAGATGAAGATGATGGACTGAATGTGGGCCACACAGTAAGATGAAAAGGCTTGTAGTCAGAGTTCTTGGGTTTGAGAACTGACCCTGACACTTAGTTACTGGGTGACATTAGGCCATAAACTCCTCACTGTGGTCTCAGGAAGTTCACCTATAAAATGAGGGACTTGGCAAGGTTGGCCAAAAGGACAATAAATGAACCTGCCTCCCTTCTTGGCAGAGGTGGAGGGCTGGTGGTGAGAAACACTGTCTACCCTGTCAGACTCAGTCCATGGATTGGTGAGTTTGCTGTGACTTTGTCTCCTTTCTTATTCTCTTGACTCTTTATTTCAAGGGAAGATTCCCTGGATAGGGAAGGAAGGATAAATTCAGAAGTGAAGGTGATATAAAAGGAAGACATTAATAAAAATTAAAAACTGGAAAAAACCCAAGCTCTTGACTTAGGTGGTTTCTAAGGGTCCTTTCAGCTAACATTCTATGTGAGAATCCTCTATTCTAAGATGCCTTTCAGCCCTAATGTTCCAAGTCTGTAAGTCACACCATCTGAGTACCAGAGCAGGCCAGCTTTGTCTTTCCTCTTGAGAAATGGACTCCTAGTCCCTCCCCGTGTGTCAACACAAAGGTTCTAAGAGATCTGGGTGGGTTTGCATGTGGTCAGCCCAGCTCAGCAATCCCCAGAGTCTGTATTTGGGGGAAACGAGGGGAAAAGAGGATGTGAAATCTGTGAGGGAAAGAGGGAGGGAGGAGATGAGGGGGGAGGGAGAGGGGACATGGTGTCCTGGGGCTTCCATCCCTCCCCCATTGACCAGACTTCCTCCTGCCTCCTGAGGAGGGAAGCAGTGGCCACTGAGGCACCATTTCTGTGAACGGGCCTAGGGCCTTACAGCTCCATCCCAAGAGGCTGCAGCCCCCAGGTGAGACTGGGATTTCTCCCTCCCATCATCTTCCCAAGGTTGACTGGTTAGCATGACAATATCTTGAGGGAGTCCTGGGAACAGAGGGAGGAAGGGAGAGAAGGAGAAAGGAGGGAGTTTTCCAATATTCTCTGTTCTGAGATCCCTCTCAGACCTGACAATTTATGTTCTAAGGTCTCTTCTGGCTCTGACATTGTATGTTCTAAGGTTCTCCCAAGTTGACATTCTGTGTGCTAAGTAGGAACCTTTCCTATTCCTTTGGTCTATATTCTGCCAGCATTGTAAAGGCCATCATCCCCACAGTCCTGAGATATAGCCCAGGGACCCTTAAGAATCTTACTGAACACAGGACAGTGGGGGGGAGAAAAGGAATAGGGGTGGGAGGGCTGGAAAGGTGGAAGTGGGGAAAAGAGTAGGTCCCATCTTTCTTTCTGAACCTGAGAGCCTGGGCTTAGGGAGAAAGCCCTTTCTTCTGGAGGGTAAGACTGAGGGAGAGGTGGCCAGAGGCAAGCAAATGAAGGGGTGACCCACAGCTGGCCTAGCTATGGCCAGCTGGACTCCCAGCTTGGCTTTCCATCCCCTGTACCCTTGGTGGTTGTTCTTTGTGGGTGAGGAAGTATTGCTCTCCAAAGGGAGAGCCTGGGAGCTTCCTCCTTCATTGGTCCTGGGTTTTCCATAGGACGGACATGAAGCCGCCTCAGGGCCACAGCCTGAATCAGCTCCTGTTCCTCTTGGCCCTTCTGGGAGGGACCCAGGCTGACCCAACCTCCAGCTGCTATGGGATCCCTGGAATGCCTGGCATGCCTGGAGTTCCAGGGAGAGACGGCCGAGATGGGCTGAAGGGGCCCAAGGGGGAACCAGGTGAGTCCTGCCAGTTTAAGGAAAGGGACTGAATGGGGGAGTGCAGAGATAGGAGTGGGAGGAGGGGGAAGGGGCCCAGTGTTTGGCTATCACACCTTGCCTCAAAGTACAGTCATCCCCTGTCCATAGGAGATGCTGCAAGATGATGCCGGCAGACGTCCATCCCCTTGGAATGCAAACCTGGGGGCGGGGTGCTCTCCATTCCATGCTTAAGGAGCAGTGAGATGCTCAGAATGCTTCATTCCCTCTGCCATGAAGGCACAGGGCCCCATTCTGGAAACTCAGAGCTGTCAGGGACTGGAGAAAAGAGCCAAGCCCAGCAACCAGTCCTAACCCCTCACTTTACAGAATTTGAATTTTTTTGAATCAATTTACAGAAGTTGACACTGAGGCAGAGGACACTTTCTGTGCAAGATCATGGGCCCATTCAGTGACAAAGTGAGAGCTGGAACCCAGGGTTCCTGACTCCAGTGCACAGCAGTGGTGTCATCTGCCCATCACTACCAAACCTTGCGAAGAACAGAGACACCACTCCCACCTCCTTCCTCCCCTGCCTGGAGGAGCTTAGTCATCAATTAAGTGAGGAGGGGAAAGAAGGGGCCCACAGCCCCAGGGTACCAGAAAAGCATGGGAGCGGGATCTGACCAAAGAGAGCTGGGGGAAGGGCAGGGTGGGGGGAGACAGCTTTTTATATGTGTGTAGTGAATTGGGGCTCTAGGTCTATGCAGCCGGAAATTAAGGAGAAGGGTTAGCCACAGTGAGGGAGGGAATCTCTGCATGTGTTTATACATGTGTGTGTTTACGGTATCCCTACGTGTGACCAAATGAGGCAATATACATGACACATAATGCTAATGCACACCCACCTGGAGGCTATAACAATGTCTGTAAAAGATTCTGTGTGTGTGTGTGTGTGTGTGTGTGTGTGTGTGTGTGTGTGTGTGTTTGTACGTGTGCGCCTGTGTCCATGTGAGGGTGTACAGGGGGGTCTGCATGGAGCTTGGTATGTATCTGTGTTACTTCACATCAGTGTGAGACGATACATGGGTTCAAGGTTATATAGCTGTGCAAGGTGTGTGCAGATAATAAGATTAGTAATAATAACACACATACTACTTCTAATAACTCACCTTCACAGAGAGATCTAAGGTTTACCAGGCAATTTTTACATACATAATCTCATTCGAGCTGCACCACCCGAGGAGGTGGCTGCTATTATTTTCCCTAGTTTGCAGAAGGGAACACTGAGGCTCAGAGACATTTCTGATTTAGCCAGGGGCACACAGCTGGCAAGTGTCTTAGGTAGGAGTTAAGCTTGGACTCGAGCTTCAAACCCCTCTCCTCAGTATGCCGTGCAGTCTCCGTCTGCCCATTTGTCATTCTAAGCGCTCTGAGTTGTGGTGACCAGAAATGGTTTTATGGAGAAGGTGAACCCAGAGCTGAACCTTAGAAGACGGGCAGAATTCGGAAAGAGGGAGAAAAGGGAGACTTCATTTCTGAGAGGGGCATGACGGGAGGTAAACCTGTGTGTGGGATGTCTCCTAAGAATGCCACTGAGGCATTCAGGAAATCTTTCCTTCTCGTTATCTACCCCTTTCTTTTTCTTATAAAATCGTGGCACCTCAAAGTTGGAAATAAGCCCAGGGAAAGGATGGTCTTGGTAAAGCCCTACCTGAGCAGGAATTCCTTTTATAGAGCATCAGACATGAGTTTAATGGAAGTGGAACCTTGGGCATGGCATTTATTGACTCCAAACCTTAGTTTCCTTATCTGTGAAATGGGCATCAGAATATTCACATTGTCCATCTCAGAGGAATGTTATGAGGAAAGTCCTTTATAGACCTCAGCACACTATACGGAGTGAGGTGAGTTATAGATTCTTGTTACTGTTCATCATAATAAGTAATGTTTCTATTAATGTATTCTGAGGTAGTAGCAACAATAACACATTTGTACAGCAGGTTAAGGTTTATAAAATGCATCCTCCTCATGACAACCCAGTGAGTTAGACTGTATAAGTATTATTCCTCCCACTCTGCAGACCAGAACACTGAGGCTCAGAGGTACCATTTTCCTCTTGTCTTTGTATTTCCAATACCTTACATGATACAGGGCATATAATCCATGCTTCACAAATTCTCTTTGATGGATTGATTGACTCTAGTATAGAGATAGCCTCTCTGAAATGTCCCCTCTTTCCACAGGGATACCAGCCATTCCTGGAACACATGGGCCCAAGGGCCAGAAAGGAGAACCAGGACTCCCAGGTCACCCTGGGAAGAATGGTCCCATGGGACCGGCTGGGCCCCCAGGTGATTCAGGCCCCCAGGGTCCACCAGGAGAGCCAGGTACCCCCGGCAAATACAAGCTGAAGTTCCAGTCGGTGTTCTCTGTGACTCGGAAGACCCAGGAGCACCCAGAACCCAATAGACTGGTCAAATTCAACATGGCCATCACCAACCCTCAGGGGGACTATGACGTGACCACGGGCAAATTCACCTGCAAGGTGCCGGGTTTCTATTACTTTGTCTACCATGCATCCCTGACGGCCAACTTGTGCCTCTCTCTGTTCCAGAGTGGTACCAAAAAGACCACCTTCTGTGACCATTTATCCAACAAAAAGCAGGTCACCTCAGGCGGGGTCCTGCTCCAGGTGGCATTGGGTGAGGAGGTGTGGCTGGAGGTCAACGACTTTAATGGCATGGTTGGCACTGAGGGTTCTGATAGTGTCTTCTCCGGCTTCCTTCTCTTCCCAGACTAGGACCTTAGGATAGCTTGTCCAGCCTTCTTTCCACCCATCATCTCCCTTGCTTGCCTCATGTCCTTTCTCCTACAAATAGAATGGAAGCTTCTTGAGGACAGGGGCTGGTTCATTTTTTAACTTTGCATACCCAGGACCTGACACCTAGTAGGCACTTAATAAATGCTTGTTGACTGATTGGAGGGTTCTTCTACCTACCTATCAGCTGAGTCTTTCTGGTCTTATCTCTACTGTCTTGACTTGGTCAGCCCACACCAATCTCTCCCTCCCATGCTCATATGACTCAGTCTGCCTCTCTATTTAGCTCTGAACATAGATTACTCGGCTTGCAGCTAACTGGTCATACACAGCCATCTTGCCTCCATAATCTGGCCGTGAGCTTCTAGAGGGCAGAACCTACACCAATGGACCCTGGACGCAGTAGTGTTCAATAAATGTTGGCCATGCTGATAATGTCTAGAAGACCTAAGACTCTGGAAAGCCATCCCAGAAATCATGAGGGGCCCTTGAATGTCAAGGACAATTATTTGTTTGTTGGTTTATTCTTCAGATGTATTGCAAGGTTTTTTTGTTTGTTTCTTCTGCCTTCATTAAAGCTATTCGTACTCAAAGTCATTGAAAATATATTTGAATTCTCACAAGTATGTTTGAATGTGGAAGGACGTGGCTTGGGATGGTGGATAGAGAGCCAGCCTAAAAGCCAGGAAGTCCCCCCACACACACACACACATACACATATTGGTGTGACCCTGGGCAAGTCACTAAAACCTCTCAGAGCTCTAGGCAATTCTCTAAGAATGTAAGATGCACAGAGGGTGCCAATCTGCACTGGTGGAGGGAGTATCCTCACCTGGGAGTTCCCTACACCAGTGAAATCACAAGTCCAACCCCTATCCTTATGTTTTAATGTGAATCTAGCCTTCCACAGGAGAGCTCACTTACCAAATGACTCATCCATCATCACAGGATCTCTAACAGAGGTCTAATTAAGGCATCTGATCATCATTCCTCCCTGCTGCTCGCATTAGCCAGTATTTGGTCAATAGCCAGGACACACAAGATATTCTCTAAGAGATATTCAGACTCATTCACCACCCTGCAAGAACCCTGAGGAGCCAACTCCATCCACCAGAGAGATTTTGGTTTATTGAATAGTAAAACAAACAAACAAAAAGTCAGGGAGGGGACAGAGAGGTAGTATGGTGGATAGAGCACTGGCCCTGGCATCGGGAGGATCTGAGTTCAAATCCAGCCTCAGACACTCACTAACTGGGAGACCCTGGGCAAGTCACTTAGCCCTGATGTCCTTCCCTCTGACAGAGCCGCAGGATACTGAGGAAAGAAAGAGGTGCATTCACATAGCACCTACTATGTGCCAAGCACTGTGTTAAGAGCTTTACCAATAGTGTCTCATTACCTCTCACGATAACTCTGGGAGGTAGGTGCTGTTATTATACCCGTTTTAAAGTTGGGGAAACTGAGGCAGACAGCAGTGAAGTGACTTGAGCAGGGTCACACAACTGGTCAGTGTCGGAGGCCAGACTCAGATTTAGGTCTTCTGTGGAGCAGCTAGGTGACACAGTGAGTAGAGTACCGGCCCTGGAGTCAGGAGGACCTGAGTTCAAATCCAGCCTCAGACACCTGACACATGTACTAGCTGTGTGACCTTGGGCAAGTCACTTAACCCCAATTGCCCTGCCTTCCCCCCTCCAAAAAAATAAGACAAATTTAGGTCTTTCTGACTCCAGGCCCAGCTCTCTAATCTCTACATTTGCTGGCCTTTAGCTTCCTCCTCTATAAAAGCCAAGGGCAGGACTAAACGGTTGCTCTTTGGGCCCTTCCAGATCTGACAAGCCGTTACTCCAGCTCTTGGGCATAGAAGGCCATCATGCCCCAGAGCATCATCGATTTCAGGCTAGGAAGGGACCCTAGAAGCAGTCCCATCCAGCCCTCTTGCTTTAAGATAGGGGCTGATTTAAGATAGGGACCTGCCATTCTAGTGGGACGAGGAATTCCCAGGTGAGGGAAGTCCATCTACCAATGCACATCAGCACCTTCTCCACAACAGAAGGCTACCCAGATCACTGAGAGGTTAAGGGGCTTGCCTCATTAGGGTCACACACCCAGGATATGTCAATGGAGAGACCTGAACCCAACCCCTTCTCTATGTAATGGGCCCTCTCCTTGTGCAGACGGGAAGCCTGAAACACAGATGGGATTATGTCTTACCCCATGGAACAATGGCAGGAAATGCCTAAACAAGCACATAAAACAAGGTCCTCTGACTCCAAATCTTGCATTCTTTCCAGGAAACATATCATGTGTCCAATATGTCATGTTCTAAGGTTCCTCCCAGTTCTGACATTCCACATTCTAAGACCCCTCCCAGCTCTGACATTCTATGTTCTAAGGGCCCTCCCAGCTCTGACATTCCATGTTCTAAGGGCCCTCCCAGCTCTAACATTTTGTATTCTAAGGCCCCTCCCAGCTCTGACATTCTATGTTCTGAGGTCCATTTGAAATCTAATATTCTAACAGTCTGATCTCCTCTCCCTCCACCTCCCTTCCCCACTGCCCAGTTAAACAAGGTATAAGAAACTTGGCTTAGCCCCGAGTTTCAGCAAATCACAAATCTCTGGGTTTCTGAGGAAGCCTTTGATGCTGAATCGATTTGCATACTTTAGGCCATGGTCCCATTAGGTTTCCAATGGCGCTCTTGCCTGAGCTCTCCTTGAGTTTCTGGAATAAATCCTTGATCTGACCCCCCACCCCAGATGTCCTTCCCTTGACCCTATACATCCAGAGCCAACAGTGGATGTTCAGTGGGGTGAGGAGAGCTTGGAGGAGGCAGGGAGAGGTGGGAAGGGAGCGGCTGGGAGGAGAGAGAAGGTGAGGATCTGGCAATGACTTAGATGGAGGATGAAGGTCATTTGAACTGAAGCCAAAATCCATCCATGGAATCCCTCCTCTTCTGTGTTTCTCTCAGGACACCTCTTACTCTTGACTCACTTTTCCTTTTCTGGTTCAGACTCTCTTCTCTCAAGTCCTGAGTGCTAAACTCTGTTTTAAATCACTGCCAGCCCTGCTATAGGAGCTACAAGGGAACTGAGAGGCCCTCTAGTTGAACTGCCTTATTTTACACCTGAGGAAACTGAGGCACAGTGAGGCCACACGATTTACCTGGAGTCAAACAGCTAATGTCTGAGGCAATGTTTAAACAGACTGATAATGCCCTATCCACTGTGTTACAATGCCTATACATTCTATATGCCAAGAATTACCAAAGATCTGACATCCTGTATTCTAAGATCCCTCGAAGCTCTGACATTCTGTTCTAAGGCCCCTCTAGCTCTAACATCCTGTGTTCTAAGGGCCCTCCCGGCTCTGACATCCTGTGTGCTAAGGGCCCCTCCAGCCCTGACATTCTGTGTTCTAAAGTGCCTCCTAACTCTAACATTCTATTGTTCTATGATCAACAAATTCCAATTTTTTTCTATGGACAGATAATGACTGGAGAGAGAAGGGGCTTGCTTGGGACACGTTGGGGAGTGTCAAGTTGGGGAAGGAGCACAGAGATAAGTAGTTTCAGGGGAATAGAATGGACAAACAACTAAATTCCCATTTTTGCTCTGGGTTATTCCTAAGTACCAGACTCACAGAAAGATGTGCAGATACAGATCAGAACATGGGGCCTTCATGTGCATGGGTAGAACAGGGAGTGTCGAAGAAAAGAACGGTTTCCATTTCCCCATATTCTTCAGATGATCTTGAGGCCAAAGGGCCTCTTGAGTGGGTGAGAGAAGTCGAGACTTTCTGTCCTTGCAGCTTCCCAGCTGCTGCTGAGCTGGCAGAACTAAACACCCCAAACCCACAGGGTCAGGCCATTTGCTGTAAATATCTAACTGGACTTCCACAACAGGACCTGAAACTGCCTGATGGAGCAGTAACGAAGGAGGGGACAGGGAAAGGGGGTGTGGGACTCCGGCCTGGCTCTCTGCCCTTGGGGGTGGGGGAGGGACAATGGAAACTTCCCTTTAGAGCTCAAAGCAACCAGATTCCAATGACAGACTCCTGTCATCCTTGGGACCTCCTCAAACTGCAAGCCACTGACCTACCCAGGTAAGCATGAGCTTTGGTGCCATAGTGGGGACATTGATTCCCGGCTGGGAGTAGACAGGGCAGGCATTTGGAGACACTGAGTCTCAGTTGAGAGTAGGCAAGGTAGACATTTGGGGACACCGAGTCTCAGTTGGGAGTAGGTGGGGCAGGCACTTGGGGACACTGCATCTCAGTTGGGAGTAGGCAGGTCAGGCATTTGGGGACACTGAGTCTCAGTTGGGAGTAGGCAGGGCAGGCATTTTATCCATAGATCTAGAGACCATAGAACGTTAGAAATGGAAGGAACTTTAGAACAGAGACTCTCAGAGCTGAGAAGCTCCTCAGAACATATGATGGGAGAGCTGGAAAGGACCTTAGAACATAGAGGGACAGGAGGGATCATGGTCCCTCATCTCATTTTACAGACTGTGAAACTGAGAACTACAGAATTTAGTTAATGGGAGAGGCGGGACCAGGACCCGGGTCTCTCAAGCCCCTGCTTCTGTCCCCTCCCTTACCTTTAGCTTAGAGGAGCGTGCATTTCTGTACGCTCCAGCTCTCATCCTCTCTGATTTTGGTTGGAACTCAGAACTAACTTCCTGAGAAGTCTCTCTTCTTGCCAGTTCCAAATCTTCTGAAGACAAATCTTTTCTGTCTCTAGCACGCTACCTGCAGCCCCCTGATGGCTGGATCCTGTTTAATCTTATTGTTTTATGACTCTCAGACTCTCTGACCTCTCCTGAAAGAGACAGGGACTACCCACCGAGAGAGATTAATAATTGGTCATCACGGAAGCCTGGGCTGGTAGAAGTAACAGAGAAATGAAATGTACCAGATCTGGATTCTCAGCCCGGACTTTACCACTAACTTTCTGTGTAAACTTAAGGAAGTCACTGACCCTCCTTGGGGGACAGGGTCCTGGCGGTCCCCTCCAGCTCCAGCAGTCTGAGACTGTCAGTCATGTAATATGTCTGAGACGTAACCGGGATGTGAAGAGGCTGCTTTGATAACCCACATTTGAAATGTGTCTAACACCCACGCCCTCAGCATCATTACCTCACAGCTAAAATACAACCAGGAGAACTAGAGGGGAGGAAAGCTGGATTTTGAGAGTCCTGACTCCACCACTTCCTATCCACGTGGACATTCATTAAGGACCTACCTACTCTGTGCCAAGCACCATGCTAAGTGCTTTACAAATAACTCTCTCATTTGATCTTTACAACAACCCTGTCAGTTAAGGACTATAAGGGTCCCCATTTTATAGTTGAGCAAACTGAGGCAGACAGAGGTTAAGTGACTTTCCCAGAGTCTCACAGCTAAGATTCTGAGCCTGAATTTGAACTCAGGACCTCTGGACTCCAAGTTCTAATGTTACCGACTAGCCAGTGACCTACGGCAAATTGCTCCCTCTCTCCAGGCAGGCCTCAGTTTACCCATCTATGTAATGAGGACATTAATACCTTCACTACCTTCATTGCAGGGGTCTTGTGAATTTCACATGTGAAAGTTCTTTGTAAGGGAAACCACCCAACTCTCCCAAATTCTCCCCAGAACTCTCCTCAAAAATGCTGTGTGATTATGACCAATCTTGGCCCAGAAGAAGAAATGAGAAAGAAGATGAGAAAAATGTACCTCTTTATTTTCCTTGGGAAAGTGGAGGACATTGGATGTGGGACATTATATATACTGTTAGACTTGACTGATTTATTCCTTAGTTTTGATAATAAGCTCCCCACCTTCTTTTTTTATTCTTTGTTCCAAGGGATGGCTCTTTGGGGAGAGAAAAGGAGATGATATATTTGGAAATGTTAGACTATAATAAGCTATCAATAAACAGCAAAAACATTTTAAAGAAAGTACTCTGTAAACTATAAATCATCACCTAACAGACTGGAGAAGGAAAGAGGGAAAAGGGATGGAGGGAAGGGAAAGAAGAGAAAAAAGAAGATGAGAAGAAGGATCCAGAAACAATAACTAGAACCTGTGGGCTGAGGTTCCAGAGAGATCAGCTGCAGCTCAACATAAGGAAATCAGAGCTATACCTGGGCCATGTTGGGAAATAGTGAGCTCTCCATCACTGGGGGTCTTCAACTGGAAGCTTAATGTCCACTTGTCAGGAATGTTGTCAAGGGGATTTCTTCTCAGATATCTGTCAGGCTACAGACCCCTGAGGTCCCCATTAGACTGCAACCACAAAGGAGGAATTGTTTCATTCCTTTTCTTGGCATCCCCATTTGCCTAACACAGTGCCTGACCTAGAGCAAGTACTCAAGAAGAACTTGGCGGGGGAGGGGGGGTTGGAGGAAGCAATTGGGGTTAAGTGACTTGCCCAGGGTCACAAAGCTAGTAAATGTCTGAGTCTGAATTTGAATTCAGGTCCTCCTGACTCCAGGGCTGGTGCTCTGTGCACTGTGGTGCCACCTAGCTGTCCCTAATAAGTAGTAGTTGACTGGTCTCTTCCAATGTTGAAATATGATCCTTTGAAGATAATGATGGTGGTGGTGGTGGTGAGGATGAGGATGGCAGGGAATGAAATTAGAAGTGGGGTATCTCCCCAGTCACACATTCACCAGATAGCATTAGGTGGGTTTCAGAAATCTCTTTGAATCCCTCATGGCAAATAGATAAGTGATCCCACTGGGAACTGAAGGCTGGCAGGGCTGGACAGCTCCAAGCTGAATGTTGGCAAGACCAACCTCAAGAGCAGGAGGAGGAGATGCTGCCTGCCACAAGGCTCTCCTATTGGAGACAAGGAGAGAGGACCAGCCAGGGAGGTAGTGGGTTCCCTGTCCCTGGAGGTCATGAAGTGAAGGCTGGATGACTATTTGTCCAGGTTGATGGAGAAGGGGCTCTTGCTCGGGTAAAGGTCAGGCTACTCTCTTCTCCTGCCCTAAGATTTTGTGACTAACACTCAACAAGCCTTTATTAAGTACCTGCTACTATGTGCCCAGCACTGGGCATATAAAGACAAAAATGGAACCAGGCCCACAAGGGACCCACAGTCTATTGGACAGATAATGATACATTACTTGATAAAGTCCACTTGAGTGGTACAGATAGTAAGTGCTCAGAGTAAGGAGAGGGTAATCAAGGAAGGGGCTGTCATCATGGAGGAGGTGAGTGTGAACTAAGTCTTGAAGGTCAGACAGGATGTGGAGGGACAGAGAGTGAGGGAAGAGGGCATTCTGGAGAGAGGGAAAGGGACAAGCAAAAGCATGGAGGTGGGAAAAGGCATTAGTAGACCAAGTTGTCTAAAGCAGAAGATCTATATTGGGGAGAATTATAGAATATTAGAATTTAGATCTGGAAGGAACCTAGAACACTAAGTACAGCTAGAAAGTACAGCTAGAGAGAGAATGTCAGGGTTAGAATGGACCTTAGAACACGGAATGTCAGAGCTGAGAAGGGCCTTAGCACACAGAATGTCAGACCTGGGAAGGTCTTTAGGATACAAAATTTTGGACCTGGATGGAAACAGAGGATTATTAGCAATGAAAGGGACCTCAGAATATAGTCTTTTAAGGAGTGAAGAGGCCTTAGAGCAGAGGAGTATAAAAATGGAAAGAACCTTAGAACACAGAATGTCAGAGCTGAGAGGGCCCTGAGAACACAGAAGGTCAGAGCTGGGATGGACCTTAGAACACAGGATGTCAGAGCTGGGAGAGGTCTTAGAACAAAGAATGCCAGAGTGGGGAGGGTCTTTAGGACATAAAATTTTGGACTTGGATGGAAACAGGGGAACATTAGCAATGAAAGGGACCTCAGAATATAGTCTTTTAAAGAAAGAAGAGGCCTTAGAGCAGAGGAGTATTAGAAATGAAAGAAACATTAGAACATGGAATGCCAGACCTGGGAGGGACCTAAAAGACCATCTTGTCTAATTCCTTTACTTTACAGATGAGGACACTGAGGCCAAAGGCGGCGCAGTACTTTTCCCAGGGTTCCCTAGCTAGTAAGTGGGAGAGCCTAGATTCTTACCCACTTCTCCTAACTCCTCCCATGCTCTTTTCACTGTCCAGCCACGCCTCCTTGCAGGTAGGATGAAATGAGACTTGGAGTTAGACAGTGGGAGGCCTTGAATGCCGGGTTACAGTGGGCACTGAAAGCTTTTGATCAGTTAGTAACCTGATGAAAACTCTGGAAGGCATATGGGATTCAAAGCTGCAGCAGAATTGAGAGATCATCTAAGTCTAACTCCCTAGGGAAGAAAATGGAGGCTCAGAGAAGAGATAAGCCTTTCCCTATTGGCTGCCAAGCCTTATCATTTCTGTCTTCACAATATCTGTTGTATATGTCTGCTCCTCTCCACCCACATGGCCACCACCCCAGCCCTGGCCTCATCATCCCTCACCTGCACTATTGCAGTGGCCTCCCCATTGGGTTCCCTACCCCAAGTCTCTCCCACCTCCTGTCCATCCTCCACTAAATCGCCAAAGAGATTTGCCTAAAGCACAGGTTTGACCATGTGACCACTCCCAGCATACCTCCAGGATCATTATCAAACCTTGCTTGGCATTTAAATTCTTCCTAACGCAGCCCTTTCCTACCTTGCCACACTTTATCCTCTTTCACAAACTCCGTGATCCAAAAACACTGGCCTTCTTGGGTGCTCCTCGCCAATGACAATCTGGCTCAATGCCTTAGCACTGGCTGTCCCCATAGCTGAGTGCTCTCCCTCCTCACGCCCTCCTCTGAGCACACCTGGCTTCTTTTAAGACTCAGCTCAGACACCACCTTCTACAGGTGAGGCCTTTCCCAGATCCCCAGGTGCTTGAACCTTCCCTTTCAAAATGTCTTTCTATCTAGTCTGGGTATATCTCGTATGGACCCAGTTATTTACATGGTGTCTCTCCCACTGGAATGTAAGCTCCTTGAGGGCAGAAGGGACCCTGTCCTTGTTTTTCTTTTCTTTTGTTTTCGGAGGGGGAAAGGCAGGGCAATTGAGGTTAAGTAACTTGCCCAAGGTCACACAGCTAGTAAGTGTGTCAAGTGTCTGAGGCCACATTTGAACTCAGGTCCTCCTGACTCCAGGGCCAGTGCTCTACTCACTGCGCCACCTAGCTTTCCCCTTACTTTTCTTTGTATATCCAGTGCTTAGCACATAGGTGTAAATGCCTGTTCGTTGATTGACATTTGTCTCATGGTAATGCTGAGGACATTTTTTCTCTAACTGAAAAGCCTAGAATCGGAGAAACTCTCACCCCTGGCTCTTTGGGTCCCCTAAGGGCTGAGGAAGGGAACACATGTGTGTGTGTGTGCACATGTGTGTGTTTATCTGAGTGTCTGTGTGTATCTGCTCATCCTTCTAGAAGGCAGCAGTAACAGAGCAGAGATGAAGATGGAACCTTTGGAGTGGACATTGGTGGCATTGCTCCCGCTGGCCCTGGCTGTTGTCACACTGGCCGAGGTCCCCTGCAATGGGTACGCTGCCATCCCAGGGATTCCTGGAACACCAGGGGTGGCTGGCACCAATGGCAAGGATGGCAGCCCTGGGATAAAGGGAGAGAAAGGTATGGATGATATCTATGGCTTAGATCATTGGAGAATTTCCCTCCCCCAGCCACCTCCCTTCTCTCAAAGCCATCAAGAACTTGTTCTCTCTCCACGATCCCCCCAGGGAACATGAGTCAGGGAATTAATCCCATTGGGGTGAGGTTGGGGTGGGGCACAGGGGAAGGAATGATTTCTGTCTGTATCCCTCCCTCCCAAAAGAACCCAAGAATCAACAGGGACATCAATAGTGGAAAAAGAGGTGACTTAGGAGTCCTTGTCACCCCCTACAGCTAGTTTGATGTATTGTTTTGAGCAAATCATTTCTCTTCTTTAACACTCAGTTTTCTTACCTGTCCAATAATGGGGTTGAGATAAGGTTCCTTCCAGTTCTAACATTCTATGGAAGATGCCTTCCAACCCTAATGCCCTTCCATTTCTAAAGCCATAATCCTAACATTCTATGTTCTAATCTCCCTTCCAGCTTTAACATGTTGTGTTACAACCTTTTATGTTCTTATGTCTGTTCTATCCCACATTCTGAATATTTTTTCCTTCAATTTATATCATAAAGCTCTTTCTGGCTCTAACATTCCATGTTCTAACACCTCTCTCAGATGTGACACTCTACGTTCTGTGTTCTAGTATCATATAGCTCTAAGGCCCTTTCTGGCTCTAACATTCTGTGTTCTAACGCCTCTTTCCATTCTGCTGATCTATGCTCTAGGGTCTGGCATCCTACTGAAGGCCTTTCTGTCTCTAATCTTTTTTAAGGGTGTATGGAATGATTAAGTGATTCTCCCCCAGGTCTATGAATTTAACCATTTTCCTTTTCTCTGCTTTGTCAGGGCTGCCAGGAGAGTTGGGAGATTCAGGAGAAATTGGGGAAAAGGGAGATTCTGGGAGCCCTGGAAACCCAGGGAAAGTTGGTCCGAAGGGTCCCACTGGCCCCAAAGGCATCCCTGGGCCTGTCGGTCCCCCTGGACCTCCAGGTGAATTCGGAGACTATGGCAACGTGGCGAAGTCGGCCTTCTCTGCCTCAAGGAGCATCCATGGTCAGCTCCGAAGGGATCAGCCCATCCGCTTTGACCGGATTATCACCAGGTCAGGCAGCGATTACGAGCCCCGGAGTGGCAAGTTTAGTTGCCGGACCCCAGGACTCTACTACTTCACCTACCATGCCAGCTCCCGAGGCAACCTGTGTGTCATCCTAATCAAGTCGAGCCGAGGTGCAGCTAAGGAGGGAGTGGTGACCTTCTGTGACTTTGTCTATGGTACCTTCCAGGTCACCACAGGAGGGGTGGTCCTCAAGCTGTCAGAGGGTGATTCCGTTTGGCTGGAGGTCAACGACAAAAATTCCATGGTGGGGGTGGACGGAGCCAATAGCATTTTCTCTGGGTTCCTGCTCTTCCCTGATTCATGACGTGGTAACCCTAATCCTGTTTGTCTCTACTTATCCCCTCACTGAGTTCCCACCCCTCCCCACCCCCAACTAATTTGACTCCACATAAAAATAAAGAATTTCAGAGCTACAAAGGACCTCAGAGCATAGGATGTCCGAGCTGGGAAGGCCCTTAGAACACAGAATGTCAGAGCTGGGAGGGCCCTTAGAACACAAGATGTCAGAGCTGGGAGAAGCCTTAGAACACAACATGTCAGAGCTGGGAGGGGCCTTGGAACAAAGAATGTCAGAGCTGGGAGGGCCCTTAGAACACAAGATGTCAGAGCTGGGAGGAACCTGAGAACATAGGATGTCAGAGCTGGGAGGGCCCTTAGAACACAGCATGGCAGAGCTGGGAAGGCCCTTAGAACACAGCATGGCAGAGCTGGGAGGGCCCTTAGAACACAGAATGTCAGAGCTGGGAGGAGCCTTAGAACAAAGAATGTCGGAGCTGGGAGGAACCTGAGAACACAGGATTCTCTAGTTAGAAGGGCCTTATGATATTGCATGTTAAAGATGGAAAGAACCATAGAATGCCAGAGAAGAAAGAGACCTTAGTGACCATCTCTTCCAACCCCCTTATTTTGCCGATCAGGAAATTGAGGCCCAGGGAAGGAAGTCATTTGCCTAAGGTCAAAGAGCAGCAGAGCTGAGACTTTGATCCAAGTCCCCTAAGTCCCAGTCTAGTGACCTTTCCACTCTGCCCTATTCCTTGTTAAAGGAGCCTCAAGTCCAGGCTTTCAGGGTCCACAGAGTCACTTTGCTTTGCTGGGTTTGTACATCTTTAGGTATATTGACTAGCTTCTTGGCAGAATTTGAGATGTTTTAGGCAGACCCTGCTCTACCACAGAATTTACCCCTGCTCTGCACACCACCTGAAATTCCACAATTAGGGTTTATTTCTTTTATAGGATTAACTAAGAGAGGGAGTCTGCAGTCCCTACCTTTCTAGTATGAATACATTTTTCAGCTCCTGTCCCTTATAACCAGAGAGACAAATTATTTAGGAAAAAGGAAGGGACAAAAGCACTAGGTTGACACGGCTCTAGGTACCTTCTTCCATTGAAAGCAAGAGTTATATTCACTTTAGAGATGTAGAAGCACAGACCTCAAGAATGGAAACGCTGAGTGGGTCCCGGAAGATGACCCTGTTCAATGCCTTCATTTCACAGCTGAGGAAATTGAATCCCAGAGGAGAGAACTTTCGACCTGAACTCTTCCAAGGTTACCCAGCAAAGTTAGTGAGAAAATTGGGACTTGACCAGTTCTTCTGACCCCAAGCCCAGCCCTCTTTCCATTGTGCCAGACATCTTTTAACTCTCCCACATTGTTCCTTTAAACCTTTACCTATTTCCCTGAGCAGTAAAGACCCTCAGGAAGCTGAAGCAAGCTTCTGTGTATGTGTGCTTTTTTGTTTTTTTGTTTTTGTAGATATATCAGGAAAGAGGGAGATGCAGAAATCTGAGTTCCATATTGAAGAGATCCTGGATAAAAGGACCTTCTGGGGGAGATTGAGTGGCGGCTCC
Organism: Trichosurus vulpecula; assembly: GCF_011100635.1. Lineage (NCBI taxonomy): Eukaryota > Metazoa > Chordata > Mammalia > Diprotodontia > Phalangeridae > Trichosurus > Trichosurus vulpecula. The sequence continues at coordinate 56,355,823 of NC_050574.1, forward strand.
AACTTTTCAGAGCAGAGAACTTGGGGTTCAAAGGAGAGAAGAAAGGGGAATTTAAGCTGTACTGAGTTTGAGGAGCTGACCCCAAGGTTTGGGGATGTGATCAGTCTCTCCCACTTAACTTCCCAATACCCCAATTCAGTAGCAATTACTATGTTCCTAATGATGTGGGAAGTCTTAATTCTGTCTGCACCAGTAAAGAAAGAGCAAAACTCAGCCTTCCATATATTCCACTGATATTAATGAGGGACATGGTATTATTCTAAAATTATTCTCAAAATGACCTTGAAGAATCTACTATTGTCTTAGAGGGGGAAGGGGTGCAAAGGCTTCCAGGAAAGCATTTTGTGACAACAACAAAAATTTCAAGAAGGAGGAAAATCTTTTTGAACTTTTAGCATGAAAACTATGAGGTAACAAGTGGTTATTCCTTAAAAAAAAAAGAACCTGTTAATTCAAGCAAGGATTATAACAAACAACACTGTCATTGGAAAGGCTTTGCCTTATCCAAAGTGAGGCTTGGGTAAGACCTTAATTTGGAAAGGCTAACGTCTCCCAGTGTATCCTGGGCCATCACCAGTTGGCTTGTCTTTTGTCTTGCCACCGGACTTTGATGACTCTGGAGGAGAAAGCGAGGCTGACAACTTTGTGCAGCTCTGCCCCACTTAAATCCAATTCACTCAGAAGTGAAGACATCATGCTCACAATGTCATTGGTCTTCTTTGAGAATGAAGGCCGAACAGCAGCAATAGAAAGTATTAATTATAGTTGGTTAAGTATAGCTTTCCTAAAGAAAGAAATCTCCCAAATGGGTATTGAACTGGAAGCTTCTGTAGACAATAAATGCACCTAATCTGATGTAGGACCTAATTTATGCAGGCAGATATTCAGATATCAATAGCACTTAGGGTAGGGTCCATGGACCCACAAGAGGCCTGAGAATAGATTTCAGGGGGTCCATGAACTTGAATGGGAGAAAAATTATACCTTCATTTCCCTCCACCTCTAACTGAAGTTTAGTATTTCCTTCAATTATTTAAAAACATGGTTCTTAGAAAGGCTGTATAGGTTTTCCCATACTGTCAAAGGGGTCCATGACACCAAAAAGAATTGAGACCCACCCCACAACTTGGAGTCTTAAAGGGGGTGATAGCAGTAACCTGGTGTGGCAGTATTGTTGTTTAACCATTTTTTCAGTCATGTCTGACTCTTCTTGGTGGCATTTGGGGTTTTCTTCACAAAGATACGGGAGTGGCTTCTTTGGCTCATTCGAAGAAGAAGAAACTGAGGCAAATGGGGTTAAGTGACTCACCCAGGGTCACACAGCTAGTAAGTATCTGAGGCTAGATTTGAACTCAGGTCTTCCCAACTCCAGGTCCAGCACTCTATCCACCAAGCTGGGGTACCAACCAATTAAAAAGTCACCCAGAACATTGACCAAGCCTCAGTGTCTCCAGGGGTTTCACAGAAAAAGAAAGTTGGAAAGGTCTTCAGCAGCTGTTTCAGCCGATATGTGCCTGACAAAGAACTTCCTCCTATGACATTCCTGACAAATGGTTGTCCAGTCTTGAGCTGAAGTCCTCCAGTGAGGAGAAGCCCACTGCCTCCCAAGGTAGCCCATCCCACTTTGGGCCAGCTCTCCCTGTTAGGAAGTTTTTCCTGATGCCAATCCTAAATCAGCCTCTGCTACTTCCACCCACTGTTGCTGGTTCTTCCTTCTGTGGCCAAGCAGAAAAAGTGTAATCCCACTTCCATACAACAGCCCATCAAGCACTTTTAGACAGCTCTCCTGGTGGACACACTCCCTGAATAAGTCTTTTCTAGATTAACCATTCCCAGTGCTTTCAGCTGAGAGTCAAATGAGATGATCTCAAGGCCCTGCACTATCCCAGTTGCCGTCCTGGGGATACTCACCATCTCATCAGCATCATGCCTAAAATGGTAGCTCAGAGTTATACCCTGCACTCCACTGGGGTCTAACCAGGCCAGAGGGCAGGCACTTAACCCAGCACCCCCTGCAACAAATATGTAAGCATCTAGAGTGTCCCCAGTCAAGATTGCAGTGCTGGAATTTATACGGAATTTCAATAAGACACAGGGTCCTTGCCCACATGGAACCCACAGTCTAGTAGAGAACTAAGACACATTCAGAGAATTTTAACACAATATTCTGGCTCTACGATCTCATCCTTGACAGAACTTTAGGATTTAGAGTTAGAAGGGACCCTAGAGGTCACTGAGTTCAACCACCTCATCTTACAGATGAGGAAACTGAGGCCCAGAGAAATGAAGTGACTTGCCCCATGTCACACAGTGGTAGAGGCAAGATCCCAATCTAAATTTTCTGACCCTGAATCCAGTTGCCTTGTCATTGTTACTCCCTTTATTGGGGCTAGCTTTTGATTTATAAAACAAAGAATGTTGGTTTTGAAGTGAAGGGACCAAAAGTCAGATCCCAGCTCTGTTATTGACTTGCTTAGCCACGGGCAAGTCATTTAACCTCTCTGGGCCTCAGTTTCCTCATCTGTAAATTGAGAGTGTTGGACTAGATGATTTCTAAGGTATCTTACTGCTCTATGTTTTTGCTATGCTCCTATAAGAAAGCAGTGTGACTTAGTGAATAAAGAGGCTAGTCTTGGAATGAGGAAGACCCAGGTTAAATCCTGTCTCTGACATGTACTAGCTATATGGGCCTTGGCTAAGTCACTTAACATCTCAGTGTCCCCAAGTAACTCTCTTAGATTAATAAGTTACAGATGGATTGCTGATCTGTATTGGTGGAGGAAATTTCCACAATGGGAATATCCTTACATTCATGAAATCCTAGGTCTAGACTTTTTTTTAAAATGCTTTTACAATTGTAGAGTACACGGATGAGATTAAAGACTAGAAGATAGAAAGGGGCTGGATTTGTTTTTTAAATATTTGATTCCGGAGGTAATAGGGAGTCACTGGAGTTTATTGAGTAGGGGAATGAGGTGGTATGGTCACTGCACCTTAGGAAAATCACCTTGACAGCTAACTGGAAGATGGACTGGAATGGGGAGAGACTTATGGCAGGGATACCAATGAGAGAGTTGTATTTGTGCCCAACCTATGGTAGAGCCTTCCAAGCTCACGTTGGTCTGACCAGCCACAGTCAGACATCTTGACTCCAACATAGCAATGTCATTTTTGGTCCTCTTCAGGAACAAAGGACCACAACTGAGTTCAGGTACGAGGTGATGAGGTCCCCTGCCCCCAGTGAAGAGAAGGGAACATATACAAATAGTGTTGTGAAGGTAGAAATGACCACAGGCAGCTGATTGGGAAAGTCATATCTCCTCTATGGGGCCTCAGTTTCTCCCCGAGGGTCTGGACTAGATGATCTCTGAGAGATGTTGTGAGGCTAGAAACAAGGAGATTTGGCAACAGATTAGATATGTGGTGTGGCTGCAAATGAGGAGTCAAGGATGACAGCTCGGTTGTGAGCCTGGGTAACTGGAAGGATGGCACCTTGGACAGTTCCTTGGGCAGTAAAAGGGAGACGAGGAAAAGGGGGGAAGAGAATGAATTCTGTTTTGTACATGTTGAGTTTGAGATGCCTATAGGACATTATGCATCAAGGACTGCAGAGAGGGCAAGAAGGTTAAGGATTGAGAATTTGGGAGACATTTGGGAATTAAAAGGTCGATAAGCTTTTGCAGATTATTCTCAGAGCTATTTATCCAGCCCCAACCTCTCACCTGCTCTCTAGTCTAACATCTCCAGCTGTCTCTCGGACATCTCCAACTGGACATACCTTAGACATCTTATACTCAACATGTCCAAAACAGAACTTACAACCTTTCCTCCCAAGCATTCTCCTTGTTAACAGGATTTTGCTGAGCCAGTCTCTAAACTGAGAATGACAAAGCAGCAGGCCAGAGACAAAGTGCCAGAAATCAGGTAGCCATTTAATTAATTAGTTTCATTATGAGGAACATATTTGCAAATCAGGAATTCTCCTGATCAGAATTCCACCTTGCTGAAGTGAAGACAGAGATTATATACATAAATCACAAGTGAGAAGGTAGGGGGGAATGCGGATTACAAACAATTGTTCCTAGAGCCAGAGTGGTTTCCCATGACAAACCCACAAACGGAAGATAATACATCAATTCTAGAGTCCTATGGGAGCTCTGTTGCTTGAGTCCTTGAGGGTCATTATTTGGTGGGTCATGGGACCAGAGTTCTGTATCGGGAACAGGATCTACCATCTTTGATTCACTTCACTTCAGGTACACAGGCAGAAGGATGCCAGTGACTGTGAGCCTTGTCAAAGTTTGATTGATCAGTTCAAACTGCATTGTGACTCACAAGATGGAAAAGGCAATTCTGAAAAACCTAATCTATTAGCATGTTCATTACATATATCATAGAGATTATTATAAAATCATAATTTCTTTCACATCATCTTCCCAGATTTCTATTACTGCTGAGATTACTACCATCTTCCCATCACTTAGGCTCAAAACTCATCGAGATATCATCTTAAACTCCTCACTCTCTCAACCTTCACATCCAATCTGTTGCCATTTTTTCATTTCTACCTTCATGACATCTATCATATATACCCCCATGTTAAGACCATTTTTAGTCATTTTCGGTCAAGTCTGACTCTTCATGACCGCTTTTGGGGGGTTTTCTTGGCAAAGATACTAGACTGGTTTGCCATTTCCTTCTCCAGCTCATTTTACAGATGAAGAAACTGAGGCCACCAGAATTAAATGACTTGCCCCAGATCACACAGCTAGGAAGTGTCTGGGGCCATGTTTGAATTCAGGAAAATAAGTCTTCCCAACTCCAGGCCTAGAACTCTAGCCACACTTCTGTAAGACAAAGATTAATTTTCCTTAAAAGTCTACCTGACTGGCCTTTGCCTCCATGGTCACATAAGGGCCTAAAGTCCTACTCATGTGGTGTCAAAGCCTTTTCAACTTGGTGGATGTCTAAAGACCAGATAACTCACCATGCATTCCCTTCTGACCCGACGAGCTTCTCTACAAACATGAGTGGAGCTAAGGTCCACTGTATGCTTACTGCATATCCTTGCTCTACTAAGCAAAGTAAACTTCCTTTTGTTTAATTTCATCCCAAAAAGGCCCTCCCTTAACTAGCCTATTTTTTCTCTTCTCAGACATTGCCACTCTCCTGATGCAGAACCTCATCACCTCACTCCTGGACTACTGCAATAGCCTTCTGGCTGGCCTCTATGCCTCAAGTCTCTCCCCATTCTAGCCCATCCTCCACTCAACTGCCAAAGTGATCTTCCTAAAGCACAGGTCTCACCCTCTGTCTCAATAAACTCCAGTGGCTCACTATTACCTCTGGGATTAAATGTAGAATACTCTGTTTGGCTTTTAAAGCCCCTTACAACTTGACTCCTTTCTACCTTTCCTGCCTCCTTACATCTTACTCCATTCTATGTACTTTACAATCCAATATCTCTGAGCTCGTTGATTTTCTTTTCACAAGACACCTGGTATCCAGCTCCCCATAATTAAAACTTTCCTTCCTCATCTATGCTTCTGGCTTCTCTGGCTTCCTTCAAGTACCAGCCAAAGTCCCACCTTCTGAAAGATCTTCCTTAATCTTAACCAGTAATAGCCTAGGAAAGAACTGGGGAAGGAACAAGGTCATAATATGGACAAAGAACAAGATTTGGATCCTAAGGCAGAGGGAAACATGAAATGGCGAAGAGGATGATTTCTGCCTTTCTTCCTCTATACTAAATTGTTTGGTGAGCTTGCCATCTCCTATGGTTTCAATGATCCCTCTGAGATTGTTTCCAATTTATTCTGTTTAAATCTTATGTAGCTGTTTGCATGCCACCACTCCCATTAGAATGTGAGTTCCCTGAGAGCAAGAATTGTCTTTTGCCTTTCATTGTATCTCAAGGACTTTGCACAATGTCTGGTATATAATGGGGATGTCATAAATGCACATCTTCCTTGACTTCACTAGATTATAATCAGATAAAGAAATTTCAGAGTTCAATGTGGATGGCATTCTTTTGTTTTAGATTATGGATGATGGCAAAGTCAAATATATGACCTTGTATGCAGCTATGGTGGAGTGGAGGCATGGGTCAGAAGAAAAAATTCATCAAAGAACTGAGAAGTTTGGTTTTGAGAGAATATCAATATATATGTTGAAGTTTCCTAGTAAGACTTGGTCAGGGGGTGGGATAGAGAGGCAGACTGTGCCAGACATTGAATTCATTGAGGAGAGAAGAAGATTGTCCTGGAAGTTGATAGATAATAGCTACGAGACATTTACTAGCTTCATGACCCTGGGCAAATAATTTAACCTATCTTAGTCTCAGCTTCCTTATAAGGAAAATGGGAACAATAATAACACCTCCTTCCCAGGGGTTATTGTGAGGATCAAATGAAATAACATTTATAAAGTGCTTTGCTCTATAAATGGGCAGCTGGGTAGTGTAGTGGATAGAGCACACTGGACTTGGATTCAGGAAAACTCATCTTCATGAGGTCAAATCCAGCCTCAGACACTCGCTGTATGACCCCGGGCAAGTCACTTAACCCTGTTTGTCTCAGTTTTCTCATCTGTAAAATGAGCTGGAGAAGGAAATGGTAAACCAGTATCTTTGCCACAAAAACCCCAAATGGGGTCACAAAATGTCGGAAATGACTGAACAAAAAAAATTGTTCAATGAATTCTGTTATTATTATCATTCTTAGCTATGCCAGTGGACCATATGCTCTGGAAGAGCTTTGAATAAGTTCCAAGAAGAGCACTGGCTAAGTGTGAAGAGACTCCCCCCTAGAAAGATGGTGTCAAGGTAATGGATTATTTGGCCATAGTAACCATGAGAAAAAGAAAAATTTTTAAATGTCCCTCAGCCCAATGCAGATCCCTTTCAATTTCACAGTGAGGATAATGGAGTGATGGAAAAGGGGCCAGAGGGAGCTAAGATTCACACGGTTTTTAGGCCATCTGTTAACAATTGGTACCCAAAAACATGTAATCTTTGTCCAATAACCAGTGAATTCATATACATTTAGAAGAAGTGAACCACATCAACATTAAAGAGAGAAGTTAAGTTGCAACTATATGGAAAGATGGTTCACAAGTTCTCCTTGGAGAGGAAAAGAAAGGAGTTGGTTTCATCTGTGCCCAATCCATAGCATCTATGTTGCAGGCACTGTACTAAGTGCTGGGAATACAAAGAAAGGCCCAAATTGTGCCTGACCTCAAGGAGCTTACACTCTAATGGGGAGACAATATGTGCATAAACAGACACATGAGCATACATGCAGAGTAAATGGAAAGTTATCTTAGCAGCTAGGGAAATCCAGAAAGACTTCCTGCAGAAGGTAATTCTTGAGCTGAGTCTTCCTTGAGAAGTCAGTGATTCTAAGACCCAGGGAGGTTGGAGCACTCCAGCTATGGGAGACAGCCACCATAAAGGTGTGTGGAGGTGAGAGATGAGGTGTCAGCAAATAGGTCAGTGTGTAGGGAGGGGAGTGGTAAGACTGGAAAAGTCAAAAGGGACCAGATTGTGAAGAGTTTAAAATGCCAACCAAAGGAGTTTACATGGGTTTCCTGGAGATGAGAGGAAGCCCCTGGAGCCCATTGTTCAAGGGGAGGACATGGTGAGACCTGTGAAGAAGAGGATATGACAATTGGTTATCTCATCTTGTAACGTTCAAGACAAACATAAGAAAAGAGACTACCATGGAGCTTATGGTGGTTTAGGCACTAACATCTGCTGGAGTGAAGAAAAAGAGAGATGGGGAGGTGGAGAGGGAAGGAGGGGGAGAGAGACAGACAGACAGACAGACAGAGACAGAGAGACAGAGACAGAGAGAGAGAGATTTCACAATAAACTTATGATGAGATCCTACAAATCAATTCAACATAGATTTTGCTACTACTTATTGACTTCATGTGAAGGTCAGCATGGGGAAGAATGATGAAATGTAATTGGGAAATGTGGTTCAAGTTTGAGAAATTAAAGAGGCCAAAGGCTTGAGAACAGTCAGAAGCCTCACACATCTATATCTCATGAATACATTCTTTCAGATAGGGATAGAGATGGTATCTGTAATTTCATTGACATAGGGAACTCCCAAATATAGAAACTCCCTCTACCAATGCAGTTTCCTAGAACACCTAGAGATTAAGTGATTTGTTTTTCTAAAATAGAATCAAAATGCACTAGGCCTGTCAAGAATCAAAACTAAAAGTGACTCTTAATGGACAACATGTGACTGATACTGTGGATTTCATGTCAGAATCAGCTGCCAATGTGCAACCAGACCATCATTTCATTTGTGCAAAGGTCAAAATCAGCACCAAATTAGAAGAAAGGATAAAAGTTGAGAAAACGGTATTGGGTACAATTGGATATAGCCTCAACTTGACCTATTCAAATGAGGTCCTAATGTCCCACTACACAGTGGCCAAAAGAGTAAAGAAACTTCTTTGGCCACAAGTCATTCAATATGAGGGAGAAACAGAGACAGAGAAGAGAGAAAAAGAGAGAGGGAAAGAGAAAGGGAGAAAAGAGAGAGGGTGGGAGAGAAGAAGCAAGGCAGAGAGAGTGAGGGAGACAAGAGAGAGAGTGAGGGAGGAGAGAGGGAGAGAGGGGGGGGAGAGAGAGAGAGAGAGAGAGAGAGAGAGAGAGAGAGAGAGAGAGAGGGAGAGAGAGAGAGAGAGGAGGAGGAGGAGGAGGAGGGAGAGGAGGGGGAGGGGGAGGAGGAGGAGGGGTGGAGAGAAAGATGAGCAACAGCAGTTTAGAACAAAAACTCATTTGTAAAACTCTGCAAAGGGTGATGGCAGATGAGGAGCTTCACAAAACAGTGGAAAGCAGCAAAAGAAAAATAAGTCTGTAGAAAACTTGGCATGAAACCCAAATGAGCCACAATATCCCAAGAACATTCCTAGATGAAGCTGGCAGGAGGACAACAGACAGAAAATGGAACTGATGTCTCACTGTTTCTATAGCAAACTAATTTCATCATCGGTTACCATAGAACTACCTTGGTCCTCAATGGTGTTTTTCATTATGAGAAAACAGACATGGTTCTTATGAAGATGGAGTCAGGAAGAATCACTGGAGGGGTCCAAGTATACAGTAAGGATAAAGTCCACATTGCGTGAGGAGGCACAATCTTGAAACCATCAAGAGGCTATTTTATAAGCCATCTCAGGATGAGGATTTCAGAATGTCTTACCTGGAAGGGGCCTCAGCATCCATCTAATACAATCCTTACCCCAAAAAACAACATACTGGACAAATAGACTTTCAATGAGGAGGACCCACTATTAGCCAAGGCAGGTCATTCCCTTTTGAATAGTTCCCATTGGAAGGAAATTGTTTTCATTATGAAGCCTAAATTCGCCTCTTTGTAACTTCTCCCCATTGTGCCTAGGCTAGGCTCCCAGGAAATCAGTGTCTTTAGGTTCCTGGAGGGAGTGTGATTGTAAAGCTGAAAAGAATTGGTAGAAGGGCAACACCAGAAATGAAACTTGCAACTTAATTTGACCCCACATGGGAAATGTCGCCCAGCCTGGACACAGAAAGAGTTGACAGATTAATAGCTCCTTCTTGATTCTGGGACAATGGTGCATGGCCATTCTTAGTTGGTGGAGTGATTTATCTGATCAATTCCAATAATGAGAGCCCAGCATGCTGATGAGGTTCATGTCCCAACTTCTTTGAGGGACAAATGGTATTCAGCCCCCTAAGAATGAGCAAAGAAGTTGAACCCCCCTTGGGTCAAAAAGAATGAGTTTGATCCCTCCCCCATACAATGACTTTTCAAATACTTGAACATAGCTATCATGTCCCACCCAAGCTTCATCCTCTTTAGGCTAAACATCTCTAACCCAGTCCTACTACACCATGGACTGAAGGTCCTTCACCATGCTGGTTCCCCTCCTCTGGACACACTCCAGTTTCTCAATGTCTCTCCTAAACCGTGATGCCCAGAACTGAACACATACTGCAGATATTGGACTGGGTTTGGTGGAGCTATTATTTTCTTATTCCTGAAAGTTACACTTCTCTCATTGCAGCCAAAGTTAATATTAGGGTTTTTTTTTATTTTTTGGCTGTCAGATCACACTACTAACTCACATTAAGCTTTCTTTCAGTCCACTAAAGACCCCAAACCTTCAGACAAACTGCTAATAAGCTAGACAGGCCATCTAATCCTGCCTCCCCCATTTTGTATTTATCATGTCAATTTTTTGAACCAAATGTAAGATGTTCTGTTTATCAGTATTGAAATTCATCTTGTTTGATTCAACCCGATTTTTGAGCCTAACCCGATCTTTTTAGGTCTTAGCTCCATTCCCAAGTGTGTTAACTAGCTATTCTTCTCAGCTTTGTGTTATCTGCAAATTTATTAAAAATTTTATCTATGCTTTTATCCACATTGTTGGCAAAAAAAATTAATAGCAGAGTCAAACACAGAGCTCTGGGGCACTCTATGGAAGACCTCCTTCCAAAGTGACATCAAACCATTAATGACCACCATATTACTCTCACCATTCCATGGGATCCAAATTTATATAATTGTATTATATACTCTAGTCCATACCTCTCCATCTTTTCCACAAAAATTGCATGAAATCCCTTGTCAAAAACTTTGCTAAAATCTAAGATATATGTGTGTATGTATATATGTGTGTGCATGTATGTGTATATATGTGTATGTGTAAATATATAAAAACATTTCCCTTATCTATTGGTTTAGTAATCTTTCCCCAAAAATGAAATAAGATTAGTCTGGCATGACCTATTCTTGGCAAAACCATGGAGTTTTTTGGGGACTATCACTTCCTTATGTACATGGTCATTTATATATTGAGTCTCTGGCCTCACTCTGTCAGAGAAAGGACTGGCTACATCTTCCTTCTCCAGGTTCTAGGGGTACGGTTAAGGAATTAGGGATGTCTCTTCTCTAATGCTAGCAACTAGAGCCCCCACTGTTGGCTGCCAGTGATTAATACCTCAGTTCCATTTAACCAATTAACACCAATTAGCTTTTATGAATGGATATTTACTTTAAAGACATATAGCAAGAACATGAGTGTGAAAATTCTACCCCCCAAAAAAAACCTTTGGGAGCATGCTCTCCCCATAACACTTCATTCTCTATGGAATCACAATTCAATATCTACTCAGCGTGGGTCCCACCAAATTCACACCCAAATGCAGCATCAAAGTTGGGTGAGCCCTTGTTTTAGCTACCACTGAACTAGGTCATGAAAGTTAGACCATGATTTTCAGGACCTCAAAACTGGACTAAATGGCTGCAAACCTTGGCACAAACTTGACTCTCAGACCTCCTAGTGGCTTGCTCTCCTGAGCTTTTAAACTCATAAAGCTGTAGCCTCTGATCTGCTTCTCCTAAGACAAAAGAACAAGCATCAAGCTAAAGAATTAAACCTTTCTTCATAGGCCACATGTTAGCCTTAGATGAAGAGGGTCTGAGGCCTCTCCCCTTATAGCATTGTTTCTCAAAGAGCTTACATTCGATTGTAAGAGAATTTATAAAGAAGACAAAAGTATGGACAGGAGAGCAAAGGAGAAAAGAGGAGAGGAAAGGGTAGAAGAGAAGAGAGGAGGGGAAAGGAGAGGAGGGGAGGGGAGGGAAAGGGAGGGGAAGAGGAGAGGGGAGGGGAGGGGTGGGGAGGAGTAGAGAAGGTAAAAGAGGGTAGAAGAGGAAAAGGGAGTGGGGAGAGGATGGGGGAGAAGAGAGGAGAGGAGGAGAGGGGAGGAGAGGAAAAAGGAGGGGGAAGATGGGGGAGAAGAGGGGAGGGAGGAGGGAAAGGGGAGGGGTGGGAAGGGGAGGAGAGGGTAGAAAAGGGGAGGACAAGGGAAGGGAGAGGAGGAGAAAGGAGAGGAAAGGGCAGGGGAAGAGAAGGGAAGGGAGGAGAGGAGGGGAGGGGAGAGAGGAGGAGGGGAAGGGGAGAAGAGGAGAAGAGGGAAGGGGAGAAGAGAGAAGGGGAGAGGAGAGAAGAGGGAAGGAAGGGAGAGGGGAGGGGGGGGAGGGGGAAGAACAAGACAACATGTGCCAGATGAAGCAAACCACTACCAGCACCTTAATGACTAGCACCTCTCAGACTTTTGTGGAGATAACCCAAGGACCCTGTGCCCAAGGGCGTGAGAAATAGTAGCAATCTTCAAGGGCACTAGTCAAGCTAGTCCTAGCCCAGCCCTTCTTAGCCATCAACTAAAGAAGTGATCCTTGTAGAGAAGGGATGTGCCATTCCCACCAACACCAACACCAGTTGCTGAACAGCTGCCACCAACTAACAGGTGAGCCCAAGAGCCAGGCAGAGGGACACAGCAATACACCACCATGTCCCGACCATGAGTTCTGCTCTCAGACGTTGTCCAGGGCCAACCTGTGGGAGTATACAACCTGTTAACTACCTCTGCAAGAGCTACCTCCCCTGCCTCCTAAGCAACCAGGGCTACTGAAGACTCAGGAAAGAAAGTTCCAAGTCCTTGACACTGTCAAATGGCTCACCATCAAGAACGGATAGGGTTTCGTCAATGGAAATATTATTTAAAAATGAATTCCTGTCTACTTTGCTGTTGCACCCCAAGGACCGCTGGGCCTTTCCATCCGACATACCACTGAAGCCTTGTCTTGTCTCTCCCAGTTAGCATGTGAAATTCTTGAGAGCAGAGGCTGTCTTGCTTTTTCTATTTGTACTCCCAAAGCACAGTGCTTGTACATAGTAAGTGCCTAATAAATGATTCTTTTGTTCTTTCAAAAGGATCAGAGCTGAACCCAGATCTTCTGAGCCCAGCAGCCATTCTGTTATACCTCTCTTAGGACACTTGAGGAGAGGAATATCTTGAACAGAGGAATTATGTCATTTCTCATTTTCATATGTTCAGGGCCAAGTATAAGAACATAACAGAGTCTGAATAAATGTTAGAAAGAGTAAAATGAGGTAACAATGAATTCGGAGCCAGAAAGGACCTTAGAAGTCATTTAGTCCAGCTTCCTTATTTTCCAGAGCAGGAAACTTAGGCCAGAAAGGGCAAATTATTTGTCCAAGGTCACACAGCTAATGATAGAGCCAGAGTCCATGTCCTTTCTTACACTAGTTGTGTCACCCTGGGCAAGTTATTTGACCTATTTGTTCCTCAGTTTCCCCATCTGTTAAATGAGGGGATTTTATTCGATGCTTTCTAAAATGTCTTCCAATTCTAAATGTATGATCCTTTATTCCTCCAACTCCAAATTCAGTGTACTTCCACTAGAGCACACTGCCTATAGTGATCAGCAAGGTCTCTTCTTGTGCTGGGTTCAAATCACACTTCAGCTTGGTGACCATGGGCAAGTCACTTAGGCTCTTTGGGCTTCAGTTTACTTGTCTGTAAAATCGATATAATAATACCTTTAGTACTTGCTGGACCTCGAAATTTTATTATGAGGCTCAAAGGGCACAGTATATGAAAAGTTCATAGCAAACTATAAAGTCTTATGTAAATGTCAGTGATAATGACACACCTCTTTTGTCCTTGGACCACCAGGGGGTAGCAAACACCATGAGAACTTGCAGGCTAAGGAGGGAATGGGAGAGGACGGATGTAGGACAGCCATTGGCCTCCTACCTATATGGGTGGTTCCAGACACTACCACCCAAATCCCACAACGTGGGTCCAGGCAGTCCATTGAGTCTTTCTCTAAATGAGAGGTTTCTCCAGACAGGCTAGGGAAGGCTGGGCCTGAGGTTCCCACTCAAGGTCAAGACCCATGGTCACTTGGAATCCAAACCAAGCTCCAACACTTGGGGCTCTACATCTTGTGAGGGGAAACTTTTCTTGGATAGGAAGAGGGAGAAGATGACTACAGGAAGAGAAAATGTCTGAGAGTCTCCTATGGTCTCACAGTTCAATCCAATTGTATTCAGCAAAGATTTATTAATATGTATTATGTGTGAAGGAGGCAGTGCCTAGGAATTTCACATAGCTAATAAGTAGAAGACCTGAAAATAGAATTCAGATCCTTTGACTTACTACCTGTGAGACCCTGGGAAAGTAAACTTGACCTCTCTAAGGATCAGTTTCCCTATTTGTAAAATGAGAGATTGGACTCAATTGCCTCTACTGCCCCCTCCAGCTTTAAGTCTATGATTCTTTGACTCCAGTAAGGATATAAAGGGCTCAAAAGAGCCCAGACTTCCTCCTGGAGTATGAGAACCCCAATGCTGCCTCTTGAGAGGTACAAGGGTATCCCTATGGGAATTAGAGGAGTGGTCATCCCAAAAGGAATTCAAAAACATAGCTGGGAATCTTGTACTTTGGTGGGGGAGGGGTTGATGGCACAGAGGGCAATTTGATCACAGATCAGGAGTTGAGAGAGGAGGTAGCCCATCTCCTAGAGAGTTTGACCTGTGTCCTCATGGTGATCAGGGAAAAGAAGAACACCAGGATGGGGTAACTAGGTGGCGCAGTAAGTAGAGCACTGGCCCTGGAGTCAGGAGGACCTGAGTTCAAATTTGACCTCAGACACTTGACACACTTACTAGCTGTGTGACCCTGGGTAAGTCACTTAACCCCAATTTCCCTGCCTTCCCCCCTCCAAAAAGAAGAAGAAGAAGAACACCAGGAGAAGCGCACAACACGGATTCTAAGGAATGGCATTTCAAGGTTGATCATGGCAGAAGCGACAACTTCAACTTGACCTATTCAAAGGAGCCCTCAATGCTAGAAAATGAGAAATGGAAAAAGCAGATATTGATATCAACTATGAGAATTTCCCGCAAAAGTTTAACTGATATAAAGTAGAGAAATATGAGATGAAGTGAGCTTAGCAGCTGCCAAGGAGACAGTGATTAACTTGGAAAGGAGCAGTACCCTCACTTGTAAGTTGTAACCCAGGGAGGAAACACTTCCCTCCCCATCCCATAAGGAATCACAGCCCTTCCATTGTTAGCAACCTGGAGAAAATCCCAGATCACCTTGGGCTAGTTTAAGGTCTTCTGTAAGCATGAGACACCAAGGAGTCTCTGTATGGGGATACAGGTCCCAGGGCATCACTAATAGAGTGACAGACCTGGACAATCCCAAGGAGAATGTGGGACCCTGGATGAGCCTAGGACAATATAGGGCCCAGACTGTCCCTAGTAGGATGTAGGTCTCAGGGCATCCCAAGAAGAATGTGTAGGTACTCACTATCTTTGGTGCAGTAAGGGACTTGGGGGCTATCCTTAGAGATGATAAAGATAGAGGGTAAGGAAGATCGAAAAAAGTACACAAGACATGGCCCCTACCTAATGGGAGGTCAAAGTCAAGTTAAGGAAACAGGTCATTATTCAGTGTGGTACCTCCCCAACCCAGGCGACATATGGCCTGTCATTATAGGCCTCTGTCTTTGCTTCTTTGTGTTTGTCCTTTCCTGATCTTGTTGAGTTATTTTTTCAGTTGTGCCCAACTCTTCACGATCCCCTTTGGGGTTGTCTTGGCAAAGATACTGGAGTGGTTTGCCATCTCCTTCCCCAGCTCATTTTACAAATGAGGAAACTGAGGCAAACATGGTTAAGTGACTTGCCTAAGGTCACTCAGCCAGATTTGAAATCAAGAAGATGAGTCTTCCTGACTCCAGGCCTGGCACTCTGTCCATTGAGCCACCTAGCTGCCCTTGTTTTGAAAGAAGACCAATGACATCATGGAATGGTGCCTTGACTGGTGCATGAATTTAAGTGAGGCAAAGTTGCACAAAGTTGTCATCCTCACTCTCCCAGAGACACCAAAATCCAGTGACAAGACAAAAGTCAAGATAACTGTCAATGGCCTGGGATGCACTGGATGTCTGACCAAGCTGTCAACACTCCACAACTGCTTCAGCCACCTTCATGGCTGTTGGAAGAAGTTCTCATCTATCCATTCCACCAGAGAAAGTAGATTTCCCTTTATCTCACCAACAGGCTTGAGGCCTGTTGGTTATCCTCAGCCTGGTTTAGCTGGTGTGCTGAGATGGTTTTACTGGGGCGTGGTCCCTGCCTATGCTGTAGTTTCTTGGAGCCACAGGTGAGAGTTGGGTGACAGTGGACACCAAAGGTGGATGAGTGGCCCTCACACCAGAGGTGCTAGTGCTCCCTAAACAACCCATATGTCCCAGGGGTTAAAGTAGGTGATACTCAAGGTCCCTTCTAGCTCTACAGGGGGTTCCTAAAGTCTGGACACATAGGCAGAAATGCATATTTTCAAGAAATGAAATGAATGAAATTTTTATTTAATTGGAATATTAACAAATAATATCTTCAATGTGATTTCCATCACTTGTGACACAAAGGTTGACGTGCTTTGCAAGACTCACATGAACTTGATGCAATAACTCCACATTGCCATCAGCCGCCTATGTGTCCAGACTTCAGGGACACCCTGTACACTCCCATGCATTGCTATAGGCCAGCTCTGTGAGCTTTCCAGTGGCTCCAACTCCAGAGCTTGGTGTCATTCCACCCAGTATGTCCCCCATCATATATGTGTACATATAAACACACACGGAGTGATGAAGTGGACTTGCCATTGGTTCTGGAGTCAGAGGACCTGGGCTCAAATCACACCTCTGACTTGTGCTATCTGGGTGATTTTAGGCAAGTCACTTAACTTCCTTAGGTCTCTGTTTTCTAATCTGTAAAATGGTGGCATTGGACTATATGGGCTCTGGAGTCCCATCCAACTCTAGATCTATGATGCTCTAGTTTTTAAAAACCATGAATGTACACACACATACACACACACACACACACACACATATACACAGACATACATACATACACACATATATATACACACATACACATACATACACACATATACACATACACATACACATAAACACACACACATACACACACATATACACACATACACACACATACACACACATATACACACACACATACACACATACACACATATACACAGACACACACACAGACACATATACATACACACATACACATACATACACACATATACACATACACACATACACATACATATACACACATGCACATACACACGTGCACACACATGCATATACACATACACACATGCATGCACATGCATGCACACACACACACACACACACACACACACACCCCTCTTCTCTAAGTGGGCTGCCTCCCTCGTTCTTCTGGACAGTGCCACAAGGGGGCAGTGATGGCAACATAATAAAATAACCATAACAATAATAGCTGGTGTTCATGGATCGTAAAGTGTTTCATATCCATGATCTCATTTAATCCTCACAACACTGAAGGATAGTTGGTGTAGCCATTGTCATCTTCACTTTACAAATGAGGAAACTGAGGCTCAGAAAAGGGATGTGACTTGTTCAAGATCACTAGCCAACAAAGTACCAGAGCAGGTATTCTGAACCAGAGCAGGAATTCCTCTGCCTTTCATCAGTCAGTAAGTCAACAGGGATTTATTAAGTGCTTACTATATACCAGCTTCAGGCAGCCACGTGGTGCAGTGGATAGAATGCCAGGCCTGAAGCCAGGAAGACCCTAGTTCTTACTAGCTGTGTGACCCTGAGCAAGTCATTTCACTCTGTTTGCCTCAGTTTCCTCATCTGTAAAATGAGCTGAAGAAGGAAATGGCAAACCTCTCCAGCATCTCTGCCAAGAAACTCCCAAATGGGGTCATGAAGAGTCAAACACACCTGAACAGCAACATATGCCAGCTCAAATGTAATGTCTCTCCTGGAGACCTCAATCTTCACTTATTCTTCCTTCCAGAAAAGTTCCTGCCAGTCCCTTCTTCCCTTCCCATTTCTTCACCCATTTATCATGCACCTATATGAAGTCAGGAGATGTGAGCTGAATCCTGGCTTTGATATTAACTGGCCATGTACCTGCCCTTGAGGCAAACCTAGGAAGGATCATAAGGAGGCCATGCTGGAAATGACCTCTGAGATCATATGGCCCAATTCCTTCCATTTAAAGATGAGGAAACCTAAAGCTTAAGAAAGTGAATTGCCCAAGACCACACAGGTAGCAAATAGAAAAGCTGGAATTCAAAGGCAGGCTCTCTGACCCCAGATCCAACCTTCTTTTGACTGCATCCCACTGCTCTCAAAGGATCCTGCCCTGAGGGATCACAGTGCCTGTTCTGCCCCCATCACAGGGGTGCTACAATGCCTCTGCTGCCCCCATCACAGGGGGAATGGGTGGATCAAATGAGATGATGGATGGAAAAAAGGCTTTGGAGAGTATAAAGTGCTATAAAAAGGTGGGGCAACATTTTTCCCATCTTTTATCTCTCAACTCCTGAGTGGTCTCACTTCTGACCTTCAGCCTATTGTATGTATTTTCTCTTCCTCCCACTCACCCCTCCCCCTATAGATGGAAAAAAAGAAAAACAAAACCCTTGTAAAAAATATAGATTGTCAAGTAGAAACAAATTCCTAGATTGGGCATGTCCAAAATTATAGGTCTTATTCTGCACTTTGAGTCTCCACTTTCCTCATCTTTCTCCCTGGCCCGTCTGCCCTATGACTGTGGGCACTGCTCTCCAAGCTCAGCCTCTCAGCCTTCTGCTTGGACTCAGGCTCTCCATGAGGAATAGCCTCTCTTTGTCCTGCTCCTATACACAGGAACCTTCCAGAAAGGGATCTTTTCAGAAGTTATTTTGTCACCAAGCTGAGAGGTGTTCATATAGACAACTCCATCAGCCGGATACAGGAGAGGATTGGAGGTATGGGTGAAGTGTATATCCTGGAAATCTGGCAATGCTCACCCATTGAGAACCAGGCACCCATGGAGGACAAGCTAGCCCAGTGTGGTGGAAAGGGTTTTGTCCCAGAGCTCCAGAGATCGGGGTTCTTTTCTTTGTTCTTTGACTAACTCTCTGTGTGGCATCAATCTGCATCATCTTGAGGGAACTCATGCATCCTGAATTTAAAATACTGGAGGAAGGAGGGTATAGATTGTCTCTAAAATCATTTCCATCTCTAATATTCTGTGTTCTAAGGCTCCTTCCAGCCCTAATTTCCCATTTTAAGGTCCCTTCCAGCTCTGACATTCTCCGTTCTAAAGTTCTACCAGATCAGACATTCTCTGTGGTAAGGTCTGTTTCAGATCTCATGTTCTATGTTCTAAGGGCTAACGCAGCATAGACTAAAGGATTACTATCACAAACTTCACTGGCACTGTCTGATTAGGTCCCCAAAGGGGCACATAACAACAAGAAGGAAGTCATTGAAAGAGTATAGTAGGCTGGGCTAAAAGACAGAAGATCTGAATTCTAGTCTCTACTCTGCCACGGTAGGATCTTTGGGAACTCGCCCACCTATCTGGAATTCAGTCTCTCCCTTTATAAAATCATAGTGGATGGAAGATCAAATTAAATGATTACTAAGGACTCCTCACATTCAGGTTAGACTGACTTCAGGGACATTTGATGTTTTTCCTAACCATTCTCTACCTATTCAATCTCCACTTGACAAGTCAGTTCCATACTTCTCCCCTCAGGATTCTAATGGTAACTTTGAGAGATTTGGAGGGTTTCTTCCTAGTATATATAGCTCCCAAGTCCCTACTGGTGTGCTCTTCCCCCAGACTATCATTTGATATAAATTAGCCAGCCAGAGCTATTTCTAAAAAAGAAATAGCTGTTTACTAAGGTGGTAGAGAAAAAACTATTGGCACAAAACATTCCCCCCAAAGTCTGGGACACACCCTCCAATAAGTAGGTACAGAGTATGGGGGAAGGTGATCTCAAGCTTAGAGAGCTCATGTGACAAGGGTAAACTCCCAGCTCCTGATCTTTTTAATTCCTTTATTCCCTTCATGGAAGTTTCATGAAATTCCCATTAGGCTTAATGTTACTTTCTACTAGGCTCCTTGTGGAATCCTGAAGCTAATTTTCCTCAGTTTGACTCATTTGTTCTCAGATCCCAAAGCAGATGCTGATGCCAGCCACTAGGACACCGGTAAAAAGTCCAAAACCTGCCAGTCTTTTGAAGCCCACAAGGTAATCCTCTCATGGGGGGAAGGGGAAGGAGACAGAAGCTCTCTCCTTGCTCTCCATCCCCATCCCAGCCTAGTGATTCCTGCTCAGGAGCTTGGCTAAAGTTGCTTTCACTACTGGACTGACCTGGGTGCTGAATTGTCTTGCTTACTTTATCAAAGACCCATAGGACATAGCTGAGTCTCTTCAACCAATACACTTCCTGTGTGGCTTTATCTCATTTCATCCCTTGGCTTTCACTTCCTTTAAGCTGATTAAGGATTTTTCATACTTAGTTTAATGCCTTGACTAATTGGATAGCTGATTATTTCAATAGGAGTACCCTTACCTGGGGTGGCGCAGCGAGTAGAGCCCTGACCCTGGAGTCAGGAGGACCTAAGTTCAAATCTGGCCTCAGACACTTGACACTTACTAGCTGTGTGACCTTGAGCAAGTCACTTAATTCCAATTGCCCTGCATTCCTCCCTCAAAAAAAGTGTCCTTACCTGATGAAGGTATCAGAATTCTAGCATCTTGTTTTATTACTTTAGGTGAGGCAGAAATGGTTAATGAATTTATTCAATTGACCTCCCACCCTTATATTCATACTGGTTATTCTAAAGTCCCTTTGGGTACTAACTTTCTCTTCTGAGGTCCTTCCTAGTTCTGACAGTCTGTGTCCTAAGATCTTTTCTTGCACTACATGCTCATAGATAGAACCTCAGATGAAACATTAAAATAAAATCACTGCCACCCTTGTGCCCC
This sequence comes from Trichosurus vulpecula, assembly GCF_011100635.1. Classification (NCBI taxonomy): domain Eukaryota; kingdom Metazoa; phylum Chordata; class Mammalia; order Diprotodontia; family Phalangeridae; genus Trichosurus; species Trichosurus vulpecula. The sequence goes on from NC_050574.1 coordinate 56,376,569, forward strand.
TCCATAAGCTTGGATCACGGGGAAGGAGATGCTTCAGGCACCATGTAGTCTAAGAATTAGGCAGGGAGAGAATAAAGATATTTGAGAGCAATGAAGCAGGAAACTATGGCGAGATGGGAAATTCTTGGTCAGGCGGTTAAGTGGCGGGATATGCAGTGCCAAACACTGGTATTGGTCAGTTCTGTGGTGGGCAAATTGGAGGCAACCTGAGGAGCAGAAAGGCAGAGTGGGGAGAGAAGGAAACAAGAAGAAATCGTGGTTACTGCTGCATGGGACATTACTTGCTTTTTGGTTGGAGACAGAACCACACACACACACACACACACACACACACACAATTACAAAATAACCTATTAAGTGAGGACAAAGTTACATATTAACCTCCAAATGTTTCTTAGGTGGCAACTTTGTTAATCTGAAACATGGCTGAGTACAGGAAAGAAAAAACAAGGGCTCTAAGCAGTTAAAACCTGCCATAAATTCCAAGAACTTGACTTAAACAGTGGGGTCACCATATTTGGACATCGATCATCACTATCCTAGGAATGCTTACAGAGGAAGTGGAAATAGCCCTCTCGAGGATGAAGATGAGAAAAGCAGCTGGACCGGGAGCATCGACAGAGGAGGTCTATGCCAGAGGTGACACAATTCGAGGGGGCTTGAGGGATTTATTCTCCAGTATTTGAATGAGGAGAAGATACCAAAGGCATAGACGGGAAATCTCAGAACTCATTAATTCCCACCCCCCAAAAAAAGATGAACAAGAGAACAATTCATAACTACTGTCCCACATGCCTACTTTCCTATCTATATAAAAATTTCATGAGAATAATTTACACACCCATTGAGTATTCTTGATAAGGATTTTAGAAGGGAACAAACATGTTTTGGCAAGACAATTACACAGAAGACCCCAACTTTGCCATCATACAATTTACTAGAAGATGTGGAGAATACCAGATCCCACTATAGTTATTGTTTGCTGATTATAAACAAGCCTTTTAGTCAGGAGAGGAGAACCCTGCCTTAAAAGTTCCTCTCCAACAAGGAGTCTCCCAAGCAAATGTCAAAATCCTACTAGATCCCTTGAAATATGTAACAATAGAGAGAATCTGCCTATTGCATGATCCTTTGACCATTAATGTCAAGCAAGGCATAAATCAGATGGATACATGCACACCGATGGTCGATATGGCCATGTTTCAAGAAGGGATATTTATAGGTAGGGAGGTCTTCCATATATTCCTGCTTGAAGCTGATATTTGGTGATTTTTATCAAACTGAGGAATATCGTAGAGCCTCCTAAAAGGCCATTTTGCCTAAATATCAACAAAGGAAAAACCAAGTGGATGAAGAAAGTTTATTATTCAGATTGTGATATGAAATTGATATGATATGATACATGAATGCTCTCTGCAGTAGAGTGAAGTTGGATAGACAGATGGATTGATAGATCAATCAAGCAGTAAACAGATAGACAGATAAATGGTCTCAGAAAAACATAGCAAATGTACGAGTTGGACCTAGAGTTGAACACGAGGATGACAACAATCTGGGTTGCCTTTGAGAAATTACAAAATTCTTTTAATAACCCCCTGAAACAATGGCCTCTCTTTTTAATAAAATATTCTTCCAGTGGTATTCAACTGAAATGAACAAACATTTCCTAAATATCTACATTTAAGATGCTGTGTCAGGTACCCAAAGACAAAAAGGAAATCATTGAGAGAGTACAATAGAAAAAACCCTGGGCTAAAAGTTAAAAGATCTGGATTCTAATCTCTACTCTGCCACAATGGGATCTTTGGGAACTCATCTACCTATCTGGGCTTCAGTTTTTCCCTTTATAAAATGACAGTGGATGGAAGATTAAATTAAATGACTACTAAGAACTCCTCAAGTTGATGTTAGACTGACTTTAGGGACATTTCATGTTTTTTCCTGACCAGTCTCTACCTACTTGATCTCCACTTGACATATCAAAGTTAACTCATGATCTCTGTCTCTCCTCTCAATTCCATACTTCAGTCACCTCACCATCATCACCTCTCCTCCTTTGCTTTGGTCTTGGAAGATAAGACATCCCCCCTCTTTGCCAACATCAATGCCACTACCTGTACCTTCAACCCCATCCTCTCTTATTTCCTCTGGCAGCTTGACTCTTTGATCATCCCCTCTCATGTCTTAATTTTCAGCCTCTGGTTCCCTCCTTGCTGCCTTCAGACATACCCAGATGTCCTCCATTCAAAAACAACAAAACAAAACAAAAACTTTCATTTGACCCTGCCATTCTGCAAGCTTTCATCCTATATCTCCTTTCCCCTTTATAGGTAAATTCCCAGAAAAACTTGTCAACACACTTTTGATCCCATTTTCTCTCACACCCCACCCCCAATCACTCCCCAACCCTGCGCAAACTGGCTTCTGTCCCCACTACCTGAATGGAAGTGTTCTTTCCAAGGTCACTGAAGTCTCTTTCCTGTGAAAGCCATTGGCCTTTTCTTAGTTAGTCTTCATCTTTATTGGCATCTCTGTAGCATTTGACGCTTTAAACCTGCATGCTCCCTGTCCATGGATCCTCTCTATTCCCTGAACTTTTTGGACACTGCTCTTGTGGTTCTCTTCCTGCCGTCTGACTGATCCCTCTCTGTCTGCTTTGCAGGATTCTCCTCCAGGCCTTGGCCTCCATGCTTGGCTGTACACCAGGGCTATGTTTGAACCTTCTTCTCTTCTTTGGCCTCTATCTTAATAATCTCATCAACTCCCTAGGTTGAATTAGCATTTCTATGCAGATGATGGGCAGGTAGGTAGCACAGTGCTGGGCCTGGAGTTAGGAAGAACTGAGTTCAAACCTGGCCTCAGACACTTACTAGCTGTGTGACCCTGGGCAAGTCCCTTAACCCTGCTTGCCTCAAATATAAATATATAATATGAGCTGGAGAAGGAAATGGCAAACTACTTCAATATCTTTGCCAAGAAACCCCCTGCCCCACATAAGAGGGGTCACAAGGAGTTGGATATGACTGAAGAATGACTAACCAACAGCAAAACAACATGTGGATTGGTCCCAAATCTATATATCCAGCCATTATCTCTCTCCTGAGTTTGAGTCCTAAACCTCCAATTGCCTGCTGGACAGCTCCACCTGGATTTCCCATCGGAACCTCAAATTCAACATGTGCAAAACAGAACTTATTATACTTCCTCCCAAACCCACCCTTCCTAACTTCTCTATTTTTGTCAAGAGCAGTGTCATCCTTCCAGTCACCTAGGTATGCCATCCCAGAGTCATCCCCAACTTTTCATTCTTCCTCCCTCCATCCTCCCCCACCCAAGCAGTAACTCAGTCTTGTTAACGCTTCCGGCATCGGTCACATTCTTTGCAATCCCATGCCCAGGCCAACATCTCCTCTCTCCTGAAGTTTGCAATAGCCTTCCAATTGATCTCTCTTCATTGCACTCTCTTTCCCCTTCAATCCATCCTGCATACAGATGCCAAATTGGCATCCTTAAAGTATCAGACTGGCCATGTCAGTTCCCTGCTGAGGAAAGTTCAGCAGCTCCTCCTTAGGATTTGACAAAAACTCCTCTCTCATTTAAGGCCCTGCACAATTTGGCTCCAACTTATGTTTCCAGACTGATTACAAATTACTCCCCTTTAGATACCTGATGTTCCCATCACATCACCCTAATTACTATTCCTCACACAAGACATTGCATCAGGGCAGCTAGGTGGTGCAGTGAGTAGAGCACCAGCCCTGGAGTCAGGGGGACCTAAGTTTAAATCCGGCCTCTGACACTTGACACACTTACTAGCTGTGCGACCTTGGGCAAGTCACTTAATTCCAATTGCCTTGCCTTCCCCCCTCAAAAAAAATTAATACAAAAAAACTAAGCCATTTCATCTCTGACCTCCATGTTTTTGCACAGGCTGTTCCCCAACCCCCACCCCAATACCCTAAGTGTTCTATCTTCTCACCTCTGCTTCAAGGAAACTCTAGCTCCCTTCAAGGCTTAACCCAGGTGCTACCTCCATTCATAGACTTGATACTACTACCCCAAATTTAGTATGTATTTATTTTGTGTGTGTCTTATCACTTACCTGTAAACATGCTGTAGAATAAAAGCTCCTTGAGGGCAAAGACTATCTCACTTTTTTCTAGAGTATTGCCTGGTTCATAATAGCCTTTTCATAAAAGCTTGTTGATTGATTGAATGGGAAAAAAGAGAAGAGAGCTGGAAATAATTGGAAGTGAATTGAAGATTTTGGAAGAGCAGATTTCAAAAGTTCAGAGAAAGATCCTAAGACTTAAAATCCCACATTTTAAAGCTCTTTACCACCTGACCTTAGTCTCCCTTTCCAGTCTTATTACACATTTTTCCCTTTCACACACTCTGTGGTCCAGATAGAATAACTTTCTTGCCTTTCCTCATTCACAGCTTTCCATTTCCTACTCTGAACACGCATTCACTGTCTGCTGCCTGGAATGCACTCCCTCCTTACTTTTACTTCCTAAAACCCCAAGTTCTTTCAAAACTCAGATTAAAAAAAGCCAAACAAAAAACACTCAGCTCAAATGGCACTTCCTCCATTGAAGCCTTTCCTGATCCCCCATGGCAGCATTTCCCCTAAAAAAATGACCTTGCATTTGTTTTGTATATATTCTCCAAATACTTAAGTGTGTGTATCGTTTAGTCCAATAGCATGCATGCTTTTTAACTGTGGGGACACTTTGTCTTCCTATGCCCAGGGCCTAAAACAGTGCCTGCCACATAGTAGGTATATAATGAGGGCTTTTTATTGAATGATTAACTGCAGCCCAGTAGGTAGAAACAACTCAAGAGTGAAATCCAGAAGACGAAACAAGAAATGATGATGATAATGAGAAGGAAGAAGAGTAGCAGCTGTTCAAAGAGACTGTACAGATAAATGGACCAACTGGCACCTTGGAAAGACACAATGCAAGCAAGGATAGGATATGGAGGATGAAGACAAAAGCAAGGCATGGACCTGAGAGAAATAGCATCAGGCTCGTTAGAATGGGCTTCAGCTGGCATCACTGTTTCTGGCTCCACTGGATTTTACCCAAAAGCCCTGCACCGTGTTCCCTCCCTCTGATTTTTTTCACAGGAATGACCAACAATCTCTAGTAAGGCATCATTCAGTTGTTTTCATTTGTGTCTGTCTCTTCATGACCCATTTGGGGTTTTCTTAGCAGAGATACTGGAGTGATTTGCCACATCCTTCTCTGGCTCATTTTACAGATGAGGAAACTGAGGGAAACAGGATGAAGTGACTTGCCCAGGGTCACACAGATAAGTGTTTGAGGTCAGATTTGAACTAAAGAAGATGAACCTTCCTGACTCTAGGCCTAGCATTCTATCCACTGTACCACCTAGCGGCAAGGCAGTGGCCACCCACAAAAAGCCTAGGATTTGTGGTTCTTCCTAGTTAAAGAAGAGAAAAGGCTAACATTTTTTTTTAAAATGGATTTAATATTCTATTTTCTGGCAGATTTACTTTCTTTTTCTGTATTTTTAATTTTTATTTTCATTTCCAAATTCTCTCCCTCCCTCCTTCTCCTTCCCCACCCATTGAGAAGGCAAGGAAATGTACATCCTCTTAACGTATAATGCTGCTTTTCTGGCTGCTCCCTTCATTGACCTCTCCCATTTCTTTGGCAGAAGGCTTCCCCTTCCTGAGTCATATTCCAATCATGGCTACCCTTCCAGAAAGTCTCAGTAGGATTTGATCTCTATGGAGTCATCTTGCTTGCTGCCTATACATTCTGTTTCTGTGCACATTGGCATCCCATCCAACTCTCTTGTCCCACATTATCCAGGAAACTGTCCAAGAAAGGGGGTATGTACTTATCCAAAATGACACAGGTAGCAAGTGGCCAGGCTGCCCACAACCTCTGACATCAATTCTTTCCACTAGAGAGTCAAGTGGAATGGTAGAGTTAGGGCTGATGGAAAGAAGAGACCAGAACAGAAAGGAGACAGAGGCAATATTTAGGAAGGGGAGGTGAGGCAGCAGGCTGAGACACTATCCCACAATTAGGACTTTTGCTTTAGGCATCTGCTGGTTTTCCATTAGAATTTGGTGCTTCCAGCTACACTATGGTGTGCAGAGAGCTCTTGGCAGAGGCTGAGGAGCTGGGCCAGCTGGAGAGTCTCTATTAAACCGATGCTTTAACTCCACAAGATGCAAATAAAGGGAATCGGTCAGAACTCGCCACAACTGCCACCCTATCCATTGTCCAACAGCCAAAAGTTTTATATAATCTAGACTCAAATAAGCTCCAGCTTCACCCAGAAGAACTGGAAGACAAATCACAGAATGTCTGAGAGGGAAAAGACCAGAAGATATAAAATATCCGAACTTGGAGGGTCCTCACAGCACAGAATGTCAGAACTGGAAGGGAGCTGAGAAAATAGAATGTCAGAGCTGGGCGGGCCCTTAGAAACCAGTATGTCAGAGCTGGAAGGAATATTAGAACACAAAATGTCAGAGCCATAAGAGAACTGAGAACCTAGAATATCAGAGTGGGTTGTTCTCTCTGCCTTACGTCTCTCCCTACTCCAGTCCATCTTCCATTCAGTGATTTTCCCAAAGCAGAGGCCTGAGCATATCACCACCCTACTCAATAAACTCCAATGGCTCCCTATTACCCCTAGGATCATATACAAAATCCACTGTTTGGTTCAAAAAGCCCTTCCAGCTTTCCAGTGTTTTTATACCTAATTCCCCTCTTGCCCCCTCCCCTCACTATATATTCCATGATCCAGTGTTAATGGCCTCTATGTTGTTCCTCACACAAGGCATTCCGTCTCCCAACTCTGGCCATTTTCACTGACCTCTCCCTCCTCATCATCATATTCTGGCTTCCCTGGCCTCCTTATAGTCTCAGCTCAAAGCCCATAATCTGCAAGATGCCTTTCCCAGCCCCCTTAATGCTGGTGCCTTCCCTCTGAGACTATCTTATGCTTATACTGTGTATAGCATGTCAGGGGGTGCCTATTAGTCAACAGGCACTTCTTAAGTGTCTCCTATGTTCTGAGCACTGAGCTAAGAGCTGAGAGTGCAAATACAAGCAGAAATAGTCTCTGCTCTCAAGGAGCTTCTATTCTAATGAAGGAAGAAAGTATAAAAGGGAGCTCAAAAGAGAGGGGAAGACAAAGGTAATTCATATGGGGACATGATAGAAAAGGTCTGGAGTCCAACCTGGAGGGGAATGAGAACATGGCTGGCCTGGTCACCATCCTTAACTGGTGGTACAAGGAGGAGACATCTGGTCAGAGGGAGAGACCACAGGGGCAGCAGGTACATCCAAGGTGGAGATTCCAAGGCTGGAGTGGGCTTCCAGGATGAAAAGATTTCTAGAGCAAGCTAGGGAAAATAAAGAGTACAACCTGGAGCTGGTGGGTCTAATGTGGATGAAAATCCAGCAAAAAAAAGTGATGAGGAGTAGTCAGAGAAATAGGAGAACAGAGAAACAGAGACAGTGAGAAGAAAGACAGAGAGAGAAAGAGACAGAGAGGGGGTAGAGAGAGAGAAGAGGGGGGGAGAAGGGAGGGAGGGAGAGAGAGAGAGAAAGAGCAGTGTCATGAAAACCCAAAGAGGAGAAAGAATTGAGAAGAAGGGGAGTGGTAGTGTCAAATGCTTCAGAGAGATCAAGGAGGATTGGGATTAGGAAAAGACCATTAGATTTGGAAATTAAGTCATTCTTGATAAACTTTAGAGAGGTCAGGTTCAACTGAATAATGAGGTTGAAGGGGTTTAGAAGAGAGAGAAGTGGAGGCACCAGGCATAGGCAGCATTTTTATGGAGTTTAGCCGAGGAAAAGGAGGATAGTTAGCCAGATGACAGTATCAAGAAGGGATTTTCTGAGGATGGGGAAAACACAGGTGTGTTTGTATGGAGCAGGAAAGGGAAATTAGGGCATAGAATGTCAGAGCTAAAAAAAAGACCTTAGGTCTACCCCGCCTCCATTTTACAGAGGAAGAAATGGCCCAGAGAAAAGTGACTTGTCCAAAGTCATACAGTTCATTAGTGAAAAAACCAGGACTAGAATTCGAGAATTGGGTTCTATTCTTTCCTTTGACTGACTCAGTTTCACCCCACATCACTTAGCATCTGATGAATTGCTTCCTTTTCCATAACCAGGAAAGGGGAAAAACCCAAGATTTCCTCAGGAACAAAGAGACAGTGAATTCTCAGCCAAAGACCCTGAAGCTCTTCTCAGAGTCAATGAGCCAGGGACTCCTTCACCACAAGCCTGGGTCTTGATAGAGTCAGCCAGGGAGCCATTCATAGAAGTGAACTTTCACTCACTGTCACAGCCAGGTGAGTTTTGGGTCCAGGGCACAAATCATCTTCTTTGTCTTCTAGTCCAAAAGGAATCTTTCCACTATGCTACACTGCCTTCCTTTATGTGACCATTGAAGAGAGGGTATGGGATAGAGGAAAAGAGTACTGAATTGGGAGTAAGTGGACCTAAGTTCTAGTTTTGGATGGGTCACAAACTTGTTTCATCAAACAATTAATCACAAGCATTTATTAATCACCTACTATGTCCCATATGCAGCAGCTAGGTGGCACAGAGGATAGATCACTTGGAATCAGGAAGGCTCATCTTCTTGAGTTCAAATCTGACCTCAGACACTTACTAGCTATGTTACCCTGGGCCAATCATTTAACTCTGTTTGCCTCAGTTTCCTCATCTGTAAAATGAGCCAGAAAAGGAAATAGCAAACCACTCCAGTATCTTTGCCAATAAAACCCAAACGGAGTCATGAAGAATTGAACATGAGTGGAAAAAAACATGTCCCATGTATTGGGCTAGGGGATGGGGATACAATGACAAAAAGGAAACAGTGCCCACCCTCAGGGAGCTTATATTCTGTTGGGTGAGAGAATAAATATACATATAAGTGAGTATATGGGAGGGGGATGGGATTCATGGAGCACTTGCTCTGGTTCTGTGTGGATGGACATGTACATTGTTCTCTTGCTGAGGAAATACAGATCACATGATCTACTATGGGGAAAATTTCTTCCTGACCTTGTGGCCAATCATCTTTAATGCACCCTACTTACAAGGACCAATCCATAGTTACTAGAATTTGCATATCCTTTAACAAGGGTCCAGAGCATGTGATGAATACAGAGAAGCATGGAAAGATCTATATTAACTGATGCAAAGCGAAGTAAAACAGTGAAGAAAGTGAAGAAAACAGCATACATAACGTCTACAACAATGTAAGTGGACAGAAAAGCCTCATACAAAAAAATCAAAAGTGAATTAACTAAATTATCTAAATCCATCAGGATTCAAATAAAAATACATGCGAAGATACCCCCAACCTACCCTTTGTGGATGTGGGAGGTCCACACATGTTTCACATTGTACATGTTTTCAGACCTTTTCAATGTATTGATTGATTGTGCTGACTTTTTTTCTTTTTATTGTCTTTAAAAAATATTATGCAGGATGGCTTTCTGGGAAGGGGAGGAGGAAGGATACAGGGGAAACTGATGATATGAAAAATAGAATATTTGAATATAAAACTTATTATTAAAAAAACAAGAAACCAGAGCCCATGCTCCGCTACATAGGAAGAGCTCCAATCTAGCAGATGTGTGTGGGAGTGATGGAGGGGGTGTCCTTTATTACTCCTATTGAATATGTATGTTTAAAATATATAGAAAAGTAAATACAAAGTCATTTCAGTGGGAGGAAAGCATTAGCTTCCAGGAGGATCAGGAAAGTCTTCATATAAAACATGGCAATAGAGACTCAAAGCTAAGATAATGCATAAAAGTTCATGAAGGAGCCCAGTTTTTCCACATATGCTTCAGGCAGGAGTGTGCTGGAGCCAGCTCTAACTGGCTTCTGTGCCAATTGACACATTTTCAGTATAAGAATGTGCCCCTCAGAAATCAGCAAACCAGGGCTTGATTTATTGTTTTGTTGAATGACTAGACTTAAGGAAGGGATGGAGAAAATGTTAATAACAGACTAAATTGAAAAGCGTGTCTTGTGGAGAGTCTATTGTTAAATATTAACCAGCACACTCCTACTTAAAAGAAGTAACCAGATTGAATAATAACCAAGAAATCTAACAAGAAATCACAAGTATCATTATCTAGCCCAGGACTGCACAAAAAGACAGTAAAAAGCCTACAGTTATTGAAAAAGTATTCCACAAAAAAAGCCACCACAAGCATAGGTGAACAGGTAGGAAGCTTGCCAGAACTCTGGCCAGATACTCTTCAGGGGCGCCTGAAGCCTTCAGCACCCCAACCAGGAACCCTCTTGGAGGTGGAAGCCCAGAGGGGTCTAACAAGAAAGCTCCACAGCACCCTTCCTGAAGAGACTCTAGGGCAGGGGTTCTTAACTTTTTTTCTTTCTTCATGGACCCCTTTTGAAGCCTAGGGAAGCCAATGAACCCCTTCTCAGAAAAATGTTTTAAATGTATAAAATAAAATATGTAGTATTACAAAGGAAACCAATTAAAATATAGTTATAAAGATCCAAATGCACAGACTCTGGGTTAAGAATCCCTTCTTCAGAGTAACCTAAAGACTACAGTGCTTTGATTCAGAACAATCCAAGGAGTCCGGAAGACTATAACACTATGATCCAGGAGAATCAAGGAAACTCTGAAACCTGCCATCACTGAGTTTAGGTACACATACCAGCAGAAGTGAAAGCCAGTAGCAAGAGTCTGAAAATCTAGGTCAAGAACAAACATATCCTGACTCCACCCCCCCCAAAAGTAGAAGAGGGAATGAACCTTGGTTCTGCACAAAGTTACAAACCAGGAAACTGAGGCTGGATATATGAGTAAAAAACAAAAAAAGATACTTAACACTAAAAAGAAATAGCATGGGCCAAGAGACATCCAAGAGGTTAAACCTAGAAGAAAAGACCAACTCTACAACAAGTACAAGCAGAGTCTCAAGGGGGAAAATGGCTTGGCCACCAGGACACCAAGCATGGCTTACATAAATAAAACAAAATTTTAAAATAAAATTTGAAATAAGAGCTCTAGAGGAAAGAACATGAAATTTATGGCAGAAACTAGATACAGGACAACATTTCACACTATATACCAGGGGTGGGAACGTGAGGCCAAGAGGCCACATGTGGCCCTCGGGGTGCTCAAGTGTGGCCCTTTGACTGAATCCAAACTTTTTAGGACAAATCCCCTCAGTAAAAGGATTTGTTCTGTAAAACTTGGACTTAATCAAAAGGGAGCACTTGAGGACCTAGGAGGCCATATGTGGCCTCGAGGCTGCAGATTCCCCACCTCTGCCATATACCAAGATAAGGTCATAATGAGAACATGATTTAGACATAAAGGGCAACACCATAAGCAAATTAGGAGAGCAAGGAAGAGTTTACCCTGTCAGATCTATGCAGAAGGGAAGAATTTCTGACCAAATAAGAGAAATAACATTACAAAATACAAAATGGATAATTTTGATTACGTTAAATTTAAAAGCTTTTGCACAAACAAAACCAATGCAACCATGATTAGAAGGAAAGCAGAAAGCTAGGGAAATAATTTTTATAGCCAATGTTTCTTTTTTTTAGTAGTTGACTAATTTTTATTAACACATATGCATTTACTTGTCTTCTGGCTTGTTGAAGCAGTAGGTTAGACATCACTTAACAATAATGTTTGTCAAAATGGCTAGCCCTAAAGACTCCAGCACCACATTCATCAAAAGAGCACCTTCATCGAAGGAAGCTAATCTTGCCATTCTCATCAACATTGTAGTACTTCAGAACAGCAAGCTTAACCTTCTTTCTCTTGTGCTTGTTCCTTTTGGGAGTGGTGGAAGACTTCTTCTTTCTCTTCTTGGCACCACCACGAAGTCTCAGAACAAGATGAAGGGCAGACTCCTTCTGAATGTTATGGTCAGACAAAGTACATCCATCTTCCAGTTGCTTGCCCACGAAAATCAATCTTTATTGATCAGAGGGAATACCTTCCTTACCTTGTATCTTGGCCTTGACATTTTCAATAGCATCGTATGGCTCGACCTCAAGGGTGATGGTCTTCCCTGTCAAAGTCTTCACAAAAATCTGCATCATGGCACTGGGTCCACCCACCGATGGCAGATCTGAAAGAGAGTTATAGCCAATGTTTCTAATAAAGCTCTCATTTCTCAAATATATAGAGAACTGAGTCAAATTTATAAGAATGCAATATCATTCCCCAACTGATAAATGGTCAAAAGCAGTTTTCAGATGAAGAAATTAAAGCTATCTATAGTCATATGAAAAAAAATGCTCTAAATCACTATCAATTGGAGAAATGCACATCAAAACAACCTGAGGTACCACCTCACACCTATCAGATTGGCTAACATGACAAAACAGAAAAATGATAAATGTTGGAGAACATATGGGAAAGTTGGAAGATTAATTCATTGTTGGTGGAATTATGTGCTGATCCAACCATTCTGGAAAGTAATTTGGAACTATTCCCAAAGGGCTAGAAAGCTGTGCATATCTTTTGACCTGGCAATACCACTACTAGGTCTGTATCCCAAAGAAGGGAAAATGACTCACATGTACAAAAATATTTATAGCAGCTCTTTTGTGGTGGCAAAGAATTGGAAGTTGAGGGGCTGCCCATCAGTTGGGGAATGGCTGAACAAGTTGTGGTATATAAACGTAACGGAACAGTATCATGTTATAAGAAATGATGAGCAAGCAGACTTCAGAAAAACCTGGGAAGACTTATGTGAACTGATGCTGAGTGAAGTGAGTGGAACCAGAACATCGTGTACAGTAATAGCAATATTGTGCGATGACCAACTTCTCAGCAATGCATTGATCCAAGACAAGTCCAAAAGACTCATGATGGAAAATGCTATCCACATCCAGAGAAAGAACTGATGGCGTCTGAATACAAATCAATGCATAATATTTTCACTTTATTTTTTTTCTTTCTTATGGTTTTTCCCTTTTGTTCTGATCCTTCTTTCACAACATGACTAATGTGGAAATATGTTTAACATGATTGTACATGTAGAGCCTATATCAGATTACTTGGTGTTTTATAGAAAGGGAAGGGGAGGCAGGGAGAGGGGAGGAAAATTTGGACCTCAAAATCTTATAAAAATGAATGTTGAAAACTATCTTTGCATGTAATTGAAAAAAAATAAAATACTTTTAAGTAGATAAAAAATAAAAGACTTGAAAGGCCAAAAACAAAATCCTACCTAGTTATAGTATATGGCCCTTGCGATATATTGCTATAATCTGTTAAAGCTGTTTAAAGCTGTCACTTCCAGCTATAAAGTTATTTGATTCCCCTCCCCAAATTTCCCAGAGTAATGCATAAAAACTATAGTTGGTTGGTTCAGCCCTTTTCCTGCCCTTAGTTCCTCTGCCAGGCTGAACTTTGTGCCACATTTATCTATTCTCTCAAGTTTACCAGAATCTGAGAGACCCGAAGGCTTGGTCAGAGTTCTGGTTTCTTACCAATCCTCTTTGCAGCCGAGACTTTCTCAGCAGGGCCAGGTATGGGCTGGAGAGACAGCTGGGCTCCTGTTAACGAGGTGTCCACAGATCTCGTTGAGGATATGTCAGCTAACATGATTATATAAGGACATAAATGTCAGTCACACCAGGACCCAAGCCCCAGCTGGCTTCCAGGGCAGGAGACCTGAGAAATATATCTTCATTCCTTCCATTGTAGGAGTCAGTCGTTTGACAGCAAAGATCAAGTGCCCCCTGGAATCTGAAGCCCTGCCCGAGCTATGGCAGGAGGTTACAGGAGGTGGATGGAAAGGAACCCCGGGGACCTAGCCCCAATCCAGACTCTCCCCAGTTCAATGACCGAGTAATGTTTTCCTCTTTGAGCCCCAATTAATTCATCTGAAAAACGGGCAGTAGGGTTAGACTTGGAGTCAAGAGGGCATGAATTCAAATCTAGCCTCAGGCACTTCCTAGCTGTGTGACCTGTGTATGTATTTACATATGTACACATACATGGAGATATAAAACATCTTGCATATGTAGAGAAATATTTATGTTATAAATGCATTTGATACATAAAATATTTCTCTCCATATGCAGGGTGTTTTATATTGCCATGTGTGTATACACACACGTATACACGCACAGGGCAGCGAGGTGGTGCAGTGGATAGAGCGCCAGTCCTGAAGTCAAGAAGACTCAAATTCCTGAGTTCAAATCCGGCCTCAGACACTTTCTAGCTGTGTGACCCTGGGCAAGTCACTTTACCCTGTTTGCCTCAGTTTCTACATCTGCAAAATGACCTGGGGAAGAAAATGGCAAAGCACTGCGGCATCTTTGCCAAGAAAACCCCAAATGGGGTCACAAAGAGTCATACACAACTGAACAACAATAAAGTATAAATACATATACACATAAATGAATAGGTTTGTTATTGTTCAGTCTGAAATTCAGTTCAATTCTTTGTTGTTGCTGAGTTCTTTCAGTTGTGTCCGCCTGCATGTATTACATGTGTGTATAGCTTTAAGCCTTAGAAAGCACTTTATAAATATTGTCTCTTATTCTCCCAACAGCCCTGTGAGGTACATGCTATTATTATCTTTATTTTGCAGGTGAGGAAACTGAGTCCATGGGGGGCTAATTTGACTTTCTTTCCCAAGGTCATCCATCTAGAAAGTGTCAGATATGATCTGAACTCAGATGCTCCTAAAGCCAAGGCCAGGGCTCGCTCCACAGCGCCACCCAGTGGTCTGTTGATGTGGCAGCTTTGTTAGCCTCTAGCTGTGTGATCCTGGTCCAGTCATCCGCCACCTCTCCTCCCCTAGTCTTTGTTTCCTCCACTGTAAAATGGGGCTAATACTTACACTCCTGACCCCACGAGATTAGTAGAAAAAGTGCTTTGTAAACTGTGAAGTGTCATAGATACGCAAGCCATTGTGGCCGTCATGATTATGTTATCGTTGCTAATGATGATGATGACCATAGTAATGGTAGTAGCAACAGAAGTCCTGGCCTCTGCTTTCAAGGGGCTTCCAGTCTTGCTTGAGAGACAAACCCATGGAATATCTCCATGACAGTCTGAGGGACTGAAAGACCAACACCTAATCAGCTATAGCTGTACACACAAACACACATACACGCACACACACATGCATGCATGCACACACACACATCTTTCTCTTCTGTAATAAAGGACACTGGGAAGGAGGCCCGAGAGACAGGCAGCTCCCTGATGTGACTGGATCATCCACAGGATGGATTGAGTGAGGGAAGAAAGGGAAATTTAGAGTCACTGTAAGGGGAAGCCATCTGACCTAGGAAATGGTGGGAAATCCAGACTGAGCATGGGGTGGGAAGTAGAGGGGTGTGCAAAGAGCACAGGGTAGGGGATCAGGAAGCCTTGGCAACTGAGAACTATGGCGGCTGAGGAAGAAGAAAGAGTCAAGGATGAGTTTGAAGTTGCAAACCCTGATCTCGAGAATGACGGGGGTACCCTAAAGGGGTGGCGGGAGCGAGAAGAAGAGCTCATGAGGACGATTTGGATATGGGCAGTGTGAGGTGCCTAGATGTCGGAAATGTGGCTCTGGAGCTCAGGAGAATGATTAGAACTGGATGCAGATACATGTTGGGAGTCATCTACAAAGAGATGATCAGGTCTAGTAGAATGAAGACTGAGAGGGGACCATCACATTTACCAGTTAGGAGAATATAGATGAGACAGACAGAAAGAGGTGCAAAAAGAGGCAGAGACAGTGATAAAGATAGAGAAAGAGAGATGGAGACAGAGAGAGAAGGGAGGGAGGGGGAGAGAGAGGGACAAAGGGATGGGGGATGGGGAGAGAAAGAGAGGTGAAGGGAGAGAGGAGGAGGAGGAGGGAGGGAGGGGGAGAGAAAGTGAGGGACAGAGAGAGAAACAGAAGGGGAGAGAGAGGTGGAAGGAGGGGGGAAGGAAGGGGAGACAGAAACAGAGAGAGGGTGGGGGGAGAAAGAGAGAGAGAAGGAGGAAGGGAGGGAAGAAGGATAGGGAGAGACAAAGAAGGGAGAGAGGGGGAGAGGTAGAGAAGGAGAAGGACAGAAGAGAAGGAATGGAGGGAGGAGAGAGAGAAAGAAAGGAGGGAGGTAGAGGGGGAGGAAGAAAAGGAGAGGGAGAAGGACAGAGGAGGAGGGAGAGAGAGGGAGAAAGAAGAAAGAGAAAGGGGAAAGAGAAAGAAAGAGGTGAAAGAGGAGACAGAGGGAGGGAGAGACAGAGACAGAGAGACAGAGTGTGCAGAGGAGGAACAGACAGAGACAGAGGGAGAAGGAGAGGAAGAAGGAGAACCATCTACTTTCAATGGCCCCTGTGCATTTGCCCTAGCTTGAATTGGCCAGGTGGCTCAGGCTACCTGGCTCTCCCACTGACCCCTAACCTGCTGGGTGATGCTGACCAAGTCCTATAACCAAATTTTCTGTCCAGCAAAATAAAGGAATTGGCCTCAGGTCATAGAAAGGGCCTCAAAGAGCACCTCTAATCCAACTCCTCCATTTTACAGAAGAGGAAACTGAGGCCAGAGAAGTAAAAGGACTTGCTCAAGTCCTTTTCAAACCCAGGGCTCTTTCTTCTCTGTGCTCCATGGCTTCTCTTGGTCCCCAAGGTCCCTTCTAATGTGGACATTCTACGCTCTAAGATTCTTTCTCATTCTGGTTTATTTTATTCTTCGGGCTCTAAGGATTTGTTCTCCATTCCCTTCCAGTTCTACTATTCTATCGCCACCTTCCTGCTCTAGCACTCTCTATTCTAAGAGAGTCTGTATAGCTCTAACATGCTCCATCCTAACATTCCTCCACTGAGGTCGCTTCCAGCTCTGAGACGCTGTGTAATTCTGGGCCCCCATGCTTCCAAAGGCGGCCACATCACTCTGTCCCTGAAAGGGTTAACTCCCCCTCCTGTCCCCCAGCCACCCCTGCTGTTTGGCCTCCTTATGAGGAACAGACTATCGTCCTCAGTAGCAGAGCTGCTCTTTCTTACTTGGAGGATCTCTGGGAATGAAAGGCCTGTGTTCCAGATATTAAATTACTCATAAAATATTTGGCCTCTCCCCTAGGCGTCGGCAGCCAGCCTCTGGGGGCTCCCCAGCGCCAGGCAGGCCCACTGGCCACCTCCAGCCACCTGGTCATAGTCTCCAATTGTGGGTAACAGCAAACCAGATTTCATATGGAACAAGCTTCTGACCTAGCAGAGGGAGCAGCTTCTGTGGGCAAAGTGGGGCATCTGGAAGCCAGGAACAGGAGGAATGAGGCCCTGCTGGAGCCCTAGAGGTTAGAGAGAAGGGGAACTAATACCAACAGAAGGGCTCTGCTCCTCCCCACCCCCACCCCCATTCTCCCTCACCCCAAACACACACACTCCTACACATACATACATACATGCATATATGCACACACCCACATATACACACATTCATGCAAATATATGCATACATACACATGTACACATGTGTGTATGCACATACACATGTGCACACATATGCACATGTATGTGCATGCACATGCACACATATACACACTTACACACACTCATATACACATACTCACACATGCATACACACATACTCCTTAAATATATGGTCCGTGCTCTAGTCACCCAGTTTTGTTCTTGACCCAGAGGTTCCCAAGGCTGGGAGCAGGGGAGGGAAGCCTCAGAGACACCCAAAGAGTTAAGATCACTGCATTTGAAGTCAAAGGACATGGGTTCAAATGCTGACTCCATTGCTTATTGTCTGTGTTGCCTTAAACAAATAGCTTCTCCTCTCTGGTCATCAGTTTCAGACTCTTAGAGAGTTGAACTGGGTGGTTCCTAAGAACCCTCTTCGTCTAAATCCAGTGAGACTAAGATTCCCACCTAGGTCTTCTCTGTGTGCCTATCCCTCCTCTCTAGGCCTCCTGATGTGCAAAGGGGCCATGCCCCAGATGCTGAAGGGTAATGAATCCACCAAAGCCTGGATGGATGCCCTGCCATGGGGGCCCGGAGCCCTGAGCCCAGAGCCCTCCTCACATGCCAGCCTCTCAGGCAGAACCATCTGTGACCTAGAATCTCCCATCATTGAGGAGGGGGGAGTATTCTCTCTTCTCTGCCTCTCATACCCCTCAACCTAGTTACCATGGGGACTGCAGTAGGGGGATGGGGTGACCAGGCTGTGCTTCCCTCCAGGCAGGGCTACCCAGCATTCCAGCTGGCCATCTTCTCAGTCTCTTTTTCATGGAGCAACTTAAGTTCTCCAGAGGTCTTTCTGGGCATTCCCCTGCTCTCAGGTTGGGGATATACCAAGCCTGTCCTGGAAGACCCCTAGGGCCATAATTCCAAGGAGGTTATCCATGCAGCAGGATGAAGAGCCATCACAGGATGGTCTACACGGCACTGGACCTGGAGCCAGGAGAAGCTAGGGTCAGCTCCCACCTCTGAGACTTAAGTGTGTGAACATGGATAACAACCACAACAACATTTATGTAGCACTTTCAGATTCACACATGGACTTGCACACGCTGTCTGGTTTGGTCCTCACAGCCCTGGGTGGTTGTTGTTGTGGTGGTGGTTGTTCAGTCGTTCAGTCATTTACAGTTGTGTTGACTCTCTTTGACCTTATTTGGGGTTTTCTTGGCAAAGACACCGGAGTGGTTTGCCATTTCCTTCTCCAGCTCATTTGACAGTTGAGGAATCAGGTCTTGCTCAGGGTCACACAGCTAGTAAGTAGCTGAGGCCATATTTAAACTCAGGTCGCTCTATCCACTGCACCACCCAGTTGCCCTACAACCCTGGGAGGAAGGTGCTATTATTATTCCCCTTTCACAGATGAGGAAACTGAGGCAGCTTGAGTGACTTACCCTGGGTCACATAGCTGAGAAATATCTGAAGCAGACTCTGAATTCAGGTCTTCCCAATTCCAAGTCCTTAACATTGTTCCCTACTCCACCCACCTATACTTAACCACTCCGAGCCTCAGTTTTCTCAACTATAGAAAGGAGAAAGTAGTAGCTGCCTCAACAGGAGGAAGAATTACATCAATGGATATAGTTTTGCAACCCTTCAGCTGTTCTCTGTATCAGACAGTATTGTTATTACTGAATCAGCATCACAGAACCTCCAAATCAGAAACAGAGGAGGCATCATTGTACAGTAGATAAAGGTCTGGGCTCAGAGTCAGGAATATCTGGGGTCAACTTCCACCTTCAGCACCTGCTTGTTGTACCACCTGAGTGACAATTTGTCCCAAGCAATAACCTAGGACTTGTCTGATTACTTACAGTGGCTCTTGCCAATTTTCAGAACTTGATTCTTGAGAATTCCTTATCCTGAACCAACTTCTGTAGAATTTCAGGCCATAGGTTCTTATCTATCCTTCCTCTTAACCCTTCGAATCTCCCAAAATTTAGGGGACATTTCAGATTGCACCCAGCTTTCCTCTTCCCCATCACAAATTCTCAAATGGAATAGTCACTTCCCCCACGAGCTTCTCATCATTTCTGCCCCAGCAGCCAGTTTCCTTGTTGGAGAGCATCCTATCCATACCAGTTTCCTTCCTTGACTTCTCTTGGGAAGGATAAAATTATAATCAAGAGAAGTCAAGAAATTGTTAGTTGATTTGCTTTAAGCAGAAAGTGTTCCAACAAATGTCTGTATTATTGAAGAGCCTGACATTACTAGAACAAGCCGCCATGGTAGACTTCTGATTTATTTCCAAAACTCATCATCTATTTAATCTGTCTGTCAAGGTGGTCTGTAGTATAGTCTATGGCAGTATCACTTGTGTGTCTGTTGATCTGCCCCCCAAAATTCTCCATCCTACATATCAGATTCATGGATATGCTCACATTTACCAATCAACAAGTATTAATTAAGTATCTATCATATGCCAAGAATTTGTACCCACTGTCACACTTGCCTGGAATGTTCTCCCTCCTCTTCCCAACATCCTGGCTGCCCTCAAGAATCAGCTTAAATCCCACCTTCTTCAAGAGGCCTTTCCTGATCTCCCATGTTGTTAGTGGCTTCCTTCTGAGACTACCTTCCATTTACAATGTATATACCTTGTTTTTACATAATTGTTTGCATGTTATTTTCCCCCATTAGACTATGAACCATGTTTTTGTATTCCCAGAGCTTAGCTCAGTGCCTGGAACCTAGTAATCTCTTAATAAATGCTTGTGTATTCTCAAATATATAGCGAACTAAGTTAAATTTATAAGAATAAAAGTTCTTCCCCAATTGATATGAACAGGCAGTTTTTAGAAGAAATCGAGTCATGTGAAAAAATGCTCTAAATCACTATTGATTAGAGAAATGCGCATTAAAACTCACACCCACTAGATGACTAATGTGACAAAAAAAGGAAAATGATGAATGTTGGAGGGGGTACGGGAAAACTGAAACACTAATATGTTGTTGGTAGAGTTGTAAAATGATCCAACCATTCTGGAAAGCATTTTGGAACTGTACCCAAAGGGTTTTAAAGTTATGCATACCTTTTGATCCAGCAATACCACTACTGGATCTGTATCCCAAAGAGATATTTTTTAAAAGGGACAAGAACCAATTTGTACAAAAATATTTACAGCAGCTCTTTTTGCGGTGGCAAAGAATTGGAAATTGAGGGGATGCCCATAAATCAGGGAATGGAGGAATGAGTAGTGGGATATGATTGTAATGGAATATTATTGTGCTATAAGAAATAACAAGCAGGATGATTTCAGAAAAAAAAACCTGGAAAGACTTACATGAACTGCTACAAAGTGAAGTGAGCAGAACCAGGAGAACATTGTAGACAGTAACAGCAACATTGTAACAGTGATCAACTGTGAATGACTTTGCTGTTCTCAGCAAACGATCCAAGACAATCCCTAAGGACTCAAGATGAAAAGTGCTATCCACCTCCAGAGAAAGAACTGATATTGTCTGAACACAGACCAAAGCATACTATTTTCAGTCTCTTTCTTTCTTTCTTTTTTGTGTTTTCTTATGAAAAATGATTAACATGGAAATGTTTTGCATGATTGCATGTGTATAACCTATATCAGATTGCTTACTCTCTCAGGGAGGGGGGAGGTGAGGGAGGGAGGGTAGAATTTGGAATTCAAAACTTAAAAAAAAACAATGAATGCTAAAAAAAATTGTTTTTACATGTAATTGGGGGGAAAGAAAATATTATTTAAAAAAATAAAAGATCTTTTAAAAAATGTTTATGTATGGACTGATTGGGTATTTGGGATACAAAGACAAAAATGAATCCATCCCTGCCCTCAAGGAGCTTATGTTCTCTCAAGGGAGACAATATGGATGTATTTAAGTAAGTAGGAAATAAACGCTACATAATGGGAGGGGAGTCACTAGGAGCTAGGGGAGAGTCAGGAAAGGGTTCACATCGATTGGATATGCCATCTTACTAAACAATCCTACTCTGCACTTCCTCCTGGAAAGTTTGCCTCACCCTAGTCCTCACGGAGTCATCCTGGTCCATCCCACCAAACAGCTTTGCTCTTTTCCTCTTAGCCAGTTAAAGTTCAGGTATTCATAAGGTCACTGAATCATAGAATGGCAGATTTGGAAGGGGCTCTAGATAACATCTGGTCAAACAGCCTCATTTTATAAATAAGGAAACTGAGGTCCAAGAGTGAAAATCACTTTTCCAAGGTCATGCAGCAAGATTTGAACCTGGGTCTTCTCACTCCAAATCTGTTGGTCTTTCCCCAGCACCTGAATACTGCCTTGTGGTCTCCAGTTTGTTTCCTGTATCAGTCCATGGGTTTTACCTGAAGAACACTTCTGAGCACACTTAGCCCCAGGCAGTTGGTGGTGGTGGCAGGTAAAGCACTGGACCTGGACTTAGGAGGACCTGAGTTCAAGTCCAACTCTTAGACACTTGCTAGTTATGTGACCCTGGACAAGTCATCTCACTTCTATTTAACTCAGTTTCTTCAACTGTAAAATGGGGATAATAACAGCATTCTACCTCCCAAGGTTGTTGTGAGGATCAAATGAGATCACATTTGTAAAGTGCTTAGCACAGTGCCCGGCACATAGTAGGTGCCATATAAATGGGCATTCCCTGTCCCCTTTCCTATTCTACTAGTTACAAGCACAACCATTTGAAAGGAGCGTAGATGACTCATGCATATCCACCTTCTCCCTTCTCCAGAAGACCTCAAATTCAATCTGACCTCAGACACCAACTAGCTCCTACCCTGGACACTTAGCTCATTTGACCTCTGTCTGCCTCAGCTGTACAATGAGGAAGATGATAATAGCGCAAACCTCTCAAGGTTGTTGTGAGGATCAATTGAGATCATATTTATAAGCTCTTAACAAAATGCAAGGTGCATATTAGGTACATTAATAATGCTTTTCTTTCCCTCCCTCTCTCCTTTTCTTCCTTCCTTCCTTCTCCCCTTCCCTCTTTCCTTCTTTCTTTCCTTCCCTCTTTCCCTCCTTCCTTCCTTCCTTCCTTCCCTCCTTCTCTCCTATCCTTCCCTCTTTCTTTCCTTCCTTCTTTCCTTCCCTCCTTCCCTCCTTTCTTTCTTCCTTCCTTCCTTCCTACCCTCCCCCTTCCTTCTTTCCCTCCCTCCTTTCTCCTTTCCTTCCTTTTTTCTTTCCTTCCATCCTTCCTTCTTTCCTTCCCTCCTTCCTTCCTTCCCAACAGTATATTAATTAGGCTTATCATCTTCATAGATCATAGGACTGCAGATCTGAAGCCAGCAGGGACTTTGAAGATGACAAAATCCAACTCCCTCACTATATATGCTGAGAAAGGTTAAGTGACTTGCCCAAAGCCAGTAAGTATCTGAGGCAGAATGTGAACCCAGGTGTCCCTGGTTCCCAGCCCAACACTCTATAACCACTGCACCGCCTGGCTGCCTCTTAAGGCCTCATGCTCACACTCAGAATTCTTTCCTTTTGCACAGTACCTGTCCCCTCACACAGGCTCCAACTGTTTGTTTGAAGTTGACTTCTTAAAGAAGGATCCTGGTTTTTTGCCTTCCCCTGACTTCCTCCACCTTCTTGGCATGGAGATAACAGAGCAAGTCTCAGAGACCCTTGTAAACGAAGCTTCCCTGCGTGTGCTTCCCCTGGCAAGGTACATGATGGCTCTCTCTTCATTGCCAATCCCTATCCTAACCACAGACTTTTGGGGGGGCAAGGCAATCAGGGTTAAGTGACTTGCCCAGGGTCACACAGCTAGTAAGTATCAAGTGTCAGAGGCCAGATATGAACTTGGGTCCTCCTGACTCCAGGGCCAGTGCTCTATCTGCTGTGCCACATAGCTACCCCTCTCAGCACAGATTCTTAACCAGTCACAGGCTTGTCAACTTCTCATGTAAAAAGAAGTAGAAAAAAGTGTGAAAGAGCTTTAATTACAGTGAAAAGAGCCCTGGCTCTAGAGACAGAGAGGACCCAGGTTCTAACTCCACCCCTGACATTTCTTGTGTGATTTTTAGCAGCTCATTTGTCTTCCTTGGGCTTCTGTATCCTCCTCTGACGTTGCTCTCAAGATGCTCACAATCTAGTGGGGGAGACCAATCAATCGATAAACATTTATTAAGAGCCTACTGGGTGCTAGGCACTGTGCTACACTCTGGGGATACAAAAAGAGGCAAAGGACAGTCCCGGCACTCACAATCTAATGGAGGAGACCAATCAATCAATAAACATTTATTATTTATTTGGAAGAGGCTCTAAATGACATGTAGGCCAACAGCCTCATTTTACAAGTAAGGAAACTGAGGTCCAAGAGGGAAAATAACTTTTCTAAGGTCATGCAGCAAGATTTGAACCTGGGTGACTACTATGTGCTAGGTACTGTGTTCCACTGTGGGGATACAAAAAGAGGCAAAGGACAGTTCCTGCCCTCAAGGAGCTTACAATCTAATGGAGAAGACAACATGCAAAAATACACACACACACACACACACACACACACACACAAAATACAAATACAAATATATAAAAAATGTGTACTAAAGCAAGCAGTAGCCAGGATAAATAGGAAATAAATAGCCAAGGGAATGCATTGGAATTACGAGGGGTTGGGGAAGGCATCTTATAGAAGGGGGGTTTTAGCTGGGACCTAAAGGACATCAGAGAGGCCAGGAGATGAAGATGAGGAGGAAGAGCATCCCAGCAATGGGGAACAGTCAGAGCAAATGCCCAGGGCTGAGAGACAGAGGGTCATACCTGTGGGATAGTCAAGAGCTCAGTGTCATTGGATAGAAGAGTCATTGGAGGGGCATCTAGGTGGCTCAGTGAGTAGAGCACCAGCCCTGGAGTCAGGAGGACGTGAGTTCAAACCCAGTCTCAGACACTTGACACACTTACTAGCTGTATGGCCTTGGACAAGTCACTTAACCTCAATTGCCCTGCCTTCCCCCCTCCAAGAAAAAAAAACAGAAGAGTCATTGGACAGAAGGAAGTAAGGTGTGGAAAGACTGGAAATATAAACTACTGTGTACACATGAGATACATACAGGAGAAATTGGAAATAACTAAGACAGGGAAGAAAGAAGCTCCACTCTCAAGGAACTTATATTCTAATGTGGTAGACAATGGGCACTTACAAAAATATATATGGCATAAATATAAAGTGAATATCTACAAAGTAGTTAAATGCAAGATTATTTGGGAGGGTGTGTGCTAGCAATCGTAGAGGTCAGCAAAGGCTTCATGCAGATGATGGTGCTCCTAATTCTCTATCAATGTTTTTGTGATTTAATCTGTGAGTAACTCCTAGTGTAGGGCAGCTAAGTGGGGCAGTGGATATGGGCCTGGAGTCAGGAAAACTCATCTTCATAATCCAAATCTGGCCTCAGATATGCACCAGCTGTGTGACCCTGGACAAGTCACTTGGCCCTGTTTTCCTCAGTTTCCTCATTTGTAAAATGAGCTAAAGAAGGAAATGGCAAACTACTCCAGTATCTTTGCCAAGAAAACCCCAAATGGGGTCACAAAGAATCAGACGTAACTGAATGACCAAACAACAACATCGAACTCCTGGTGTGGGAATTCTTTCTGCCAACAAAGATTGTATCTCATCTCTGGTTTAGGAAAGTAGCCCTAGGGAGTTGCTTGGAGAACATGGAGATTAAGTATCTTGCCGAGGGACACACAGCTAGACCCGGGGTGGGGGGAGGGTGGGGCGTGATAGCTGTGCTCAAGTGTCTGAAGGATTGTGCTGTGAAGGACAGATTAGGCTTGTTCAGTTCGGCCCCAGACAGCAGAACCAGGAGCAGTGATAAGAAGTTGTAAAGGGGACATTTGGGCTTTATAAGGAAAAGCTTCTTCCCCTGAGAGCTATCCCAACATGGACCAGCCTGGGCCATCCTGGGCTTCCTTGGTGGGCTCTCCTTCCTTGGAGGTCTTTAAGCAAAGTCTGGACAACCTCTTATCACATATGCTAAAGTAGGAATTCCTTCTCTAAAAGGCCCAGACAAGATAGCAGTGAGCTTCCTTCTAATCTTCAGATTCTGTAATCCCAGAGGCAGGATTTCAACCCAAGTCTTCCTAAATCCAAGTTTACACTTACAAAGTCATAGATTTAGATAGATTTGGAAATGGAAAGGATCTTGGAACTCATCGAGTCCAATTCTTTGTTTTACAGATGAGGAAACTGAGTCTGAGAGAAGTTCAGGGATTTGCCCAGAATCACACAATGAATATCAGAGACAGAATTTGAACCCAGGTCCTCCTGACTCCAAGTCCAGTGTTCTAAACACTGCACCATACTGCTTCTGTGTTTAAAAACAGAGGGGGAGGGGGACAAGTATATCTGTTTAAATAATTCAACTTACAGAACTCTAAAAAGGGATGATACATTAGAGTGCGCTTTTTTAAATGGATAACTCCCATTTCCTTGGGGCAGCTAGGCGGTGCAGTGGATAGAGTGCTCAGCCTGGAGTCAGGAAGACTCAACTTCCTGAGTTCAAATCTGGCCTCAGATGCTTACACTAGCTATGTGACCCTGGGCAAGTCACTTAACCCTGTTTGCCTCAGTTTCTTCATCTGTAAAGTCAATGGAGATGGAAATGGCAAGCCGCTCCAGTGTCTTTGCCAAGACAACCCCAAATGGGGTCACAGAGAGTCAGACATGACTGAAATAACTGAACAACAACAACCCATTTCCTTAGTGTTCTGAGGGGGCTAAGTTCTTTCCTCCATACAAGCCTCTGAGGAACATGGGGCCTGTATTACTGTTCCATTTTATAGATAAGGAAACTGAGACTGAGACATCAAATGGCTTACAAAGATCACAGCATCTCCTAAGACCAAAGGAAGCTCTTTCCACCAGCTACCTAACCCTGCCTCTCAGGGCCATCTGCCAGTCATCCTGACCTGTGTCTCACCACTGGACTCTGCTGACTCACGAGGAGAGAGTGAGGCTGATGACTTTGCACAGCCCTGCCTCACTTAAATCCAATTCACTTGCAAATCAAAACATCACCCTCCTGATGTCATCGGTCCTCTTCAGGAATGAAGGATGAACAACAACAGCAATCACGCTATGCTTCCAAACAAATTAGTTCCCTGAGATCAATCCCCTGAGATCAATCTGTAGGTCCTTCCTCAGTACTCCAGTAACTCCTGGTTTCTTTCCCACTTTCACCTCAGGGCTCAGCCAGGGAGAGAAACCAGCCCTTTCTTTCCAGGCCTTTGCAACCAAAGCCCCAGGCCAGAGTTTTTCTCAAGCTTCCAGCTGTGCTCCAAGACAAAGCCTTCCACAGTTTGTCTCCCAGCCTAAAGCCTCCTTTCTCAGTCCTTCCCTTTCTGAGTCACTAGGAGGAGGAGGAAACGCCAATGGTGAAGAAGCATGATGTTGTTGCCACCCCATAGCCACCTGTGTGGCACCTTGTTCTAGCATCTTTCTCCCCAGGAGGAACCTACATGGCATCACTCTGCCGGGGATGGCAAAGTTTCTACAATCTGAAAAGAATACCTTTCAACTCTGCTCTCAAAGAGGCCCTCGCCCCATCACATGCTCTATTCCAGGCAATCTAGCTGCCCCTCAGTCTCATTCCACCCTCTTTGGTCCAACCTCCATTCTTGTATGTTCCCATCCCATGCTACCTCCAGCCTCCCAACTCTAGCCTGAGACATGCTTTTTTGAGAGGAGACAATAGGGGTTATGTGACTTGCCCAAGGTCATACAACTAGGAAGTATCTGGGTCCAGGTCCTCTGACTCCAGGGCCAGTACTCTTATTTACTGTACAACATAGCAACCCCATAAGACATACTTTCTCGTTATTTCTGTATGCTGAAATCTTTTTGTACAAGGCCAGGCTCAATTGCCACATCTTTCAAGAACTTTTTCTTGATTCCACTTAGTCTCCCCCCACCTTTATTTTTCCACCACCCCTACTTTATTTCCTTCTTATCCCCAAGTTAAAAGTGATGGAGCCTTCCTTGAATCTCTAAGGCCTATGCTTGTCCCCAGCCCTATGCCCTAAGGCCCCAGTAGATAGAGGACTGGACCTAGAATTAGGAAGATGTGGGATCAGATCCTGCCACAGACACTTCCTAGCTATGTATGTGACCTCTCTGGGCACTGGCTCATCTCCTATGTACTTGTCACATTTTAACTTGGATCCTAATTATCTGTTTGGATGTCTTCTCAACCCACTCATCCCCTCCTGTAGAATATAAGCTTCTTGAGGGGGAGGCTATGCCGTTTCTCCCACTATATCCATAGAACCCCGCACAGAATGCTGGGTTAAGAGTGAAGCCTAGATCTTTGTCAAAGATTGTCATCTTTGGCCATAGAGGGACTTAAATTGAATTGAATCACGTGATTGGATTTTGGGGGCATAGAACTCTCCAGGATGCCAAAGCCTGATATTAATGACCTACGTTTTATTTAGTTGGTGTTTGACATTTACATTAATCAGCAGTTTACATTCACTTTTTTCTGCTTTGTATTGCAATCTTTTGGTTTTATGTCATGTTCATTTCCCAATGTATTCCTCCCCTGCCCCTACACAGAGAACCATCCCTTATAGGAAAGAGGATACGAAAAAGGGGGCAGGGGAGCAGCAAAACTATCATATCAAATAAATACATTACATGTTGTGTTCCACTCCCCCTTAGGTAGATGGCATAGAGGATAGAGTGCTGTAGTCAGTTCAAATCTAACCTCGGATATGTCCCAGATGTGTGACCCTGGGCAAGTCACCTAACTACTCATTGCCTCAGTTTCCTCATCTGTAAAATGGGGATAAAAATAGCTCCCAGGGTTGTAATGGGGATCAAATGAGATAAGAATAGTAAAGTGTTTAGCACAGTGCCTGGTACATGGTAAGTGGTATATAAATGTCATTGACTCATTAATTCATTTATATTGTTATTCATTATTGTACAGGGTGTCCCTAAAGTATGGACACATAGGCAAAAATGCATATTTTGAAATATTTGGAATATTAACAGAGCATAGCCCCCCTAACTTCTTTTTCTGGGGTATGCTAAAGGAGAAGGTGTCCTCAATGAAAATCACAGATGCAACACATTTGATTGAATGCATAAAGAGTGAATATGCTAAAATTGAGGAGTTCACGAGAATCTTGCAAAGCGCATCAACCTTTGCTCCACTAATGATGGAAATCATATCGAAGGTGTTATTTGTTAATATTCCAGTTAAATCAAATGTTGTTGAAAATTTCATTTCTTGAAAATATGCATTTTTGCCTATGTGTCCAGACTTCAGGAACACCCTGCAGCTCTCCACCTTCGCAAAGAAGGGATGGAGATGTCTTCTTGCACATCTTCTTTGGGACCAAGCTTGAGCATTATCATTTGCAAACCCAGTTTCCATCGTGCATTGCTGTTCTCTCCACTTCCATGGTTGTTGTGATCGTCTATTGTTTCTCTGCTTCTTCCTTAGTACGATGTTAAATTCAGTACTACATTCCCTCAGTCCCCATCTCTGCAAAGAAAGTCGGGAGATATCTTCTCACATCTCTCCTTTGGGACCAAGCTTGGTCATTATCGTTTGGAAGCATTCAGTTTCTATTGTTTTGTTCCGTTCTGCTTACATTGTCATAATCATCATTTACATTTCATTTCCCTCCTTCTAAGTCTTTCACTTTCCATCAGTTCATATAAGTCTTCCCAGGTCTCCCTTCATTCACCATGTTCACTGCTTCTTATAGCACAGTAATATTCTGCTATATTCACACACCACAACTCATTTTGCCATTCCCCAATCACCAGGCAAACATTTTGTTCCAATGTCTTTGCTTGTACAAAAAAGTGCTGCTACAAATATTTGGGTGGCTATGGGACCTTCCTCCCGAGCATATACCTGGCAATGGGATCTTTGAATCAGAGGGAATGTGGACACTTATGGAGTGACTTACATCTAAGGCTCCAATGGAAAGCACATCCTCAGTTGTTATTCATCTTATTTAGGGCATTGTCACCAAACCCTGTGAGGGAGGAGAGCTGACAATGGAGCTTCCCTGATGGCAGGTGCCATTTTTATTTCATATCCCCAGCACCTCCACAGTGCTCACACATACGTGCTCATTGAATTGACAAGAGGCCCCTTTTACAGATAAGGACATTGAGGCCCAAAGAAATCAAGGGATTTGTCCAAATTCATAGAGCTAGTTAATAGTGGAGCCCAGATTCAAATCCAGTGGTCCTGACCCCAAATCCAGGACACCTTCCAACATATATCACTAAGTGTCTTCAAATGTTAGAGATAAGAAGGTTTGAAATCAATGAGTCTAAGTAGCTTATTTTGTAAGTGAAAGATCTCCCTGTGGTTAGCTAAATCATCCTTCAAGGCCCCACTCTGCCTATCTTCTATTAGGCTTCCTTCCACTATCCCAGGCAACTTGTTCCTCTTAACCACAGGCTATAGGCTGCCTTAGGTTATACAGTGAGATAGAGATTCCTTATCATGACAGTATGAAATAATAGGTGTCTTTGGTAGGGACCTATGAATAAAGAATGTCAGGGGCAGAAGGGCCCTTAGAACACAGGGTGTCAGAGTTGGGAGAGCCTTGGAACAAGCAACACCACAGCTGGGAGGGCCCTTAGAAAACAGAATGTCAGAGCTGGGAAGGCCCTTAGAACACAGGAAGTCAGAGCTGGGAGGGCCCTTAGAACACAGGATGTCAGAGCTGGGGGGAGGCCCTTAGAACACAGGGTGTCAGAGCTGGGAAGGCCCTTAGAACACAGGATGTCAGAGCTGGGAGGGTCTTTGGAACGCAGGATGTCAGAGCTGGAAGGGACCTTAGAATACAGAATGTCAGAGCTGGGAGGGACCTTAGAACACAGGAAGTCAGAGCTGGGAGGGCCCTTAGAACACAGGATGTCAGAGCTGAGGGGAGGCCCTTAGAACACAGGGTGTCAGAGCTGGGAGGGCCCTTAGAACACAGGATGTCAGAGCTGGGAGGGGCCTTAGAACATGGGATGTCAGAGCTGGGAGGGACCTTGGAACGCAGGATGTCAGAGCTGGAAGGGACCTTAGAATACAGAATGTCAGAGCTGGGAGGGACCTTAGAACAAGGATCATCAGAGCTGGGAGAAGCCTTTGGTTGTAAAACTTAATAATTTAGATGGCAGAAAATTGGGAAAAACATTTATGGACAGTTTCTCAGATAAAGGTCTCATATCTCAAATATATAAAGAACTTTATCAAATTTGTAAGAATAGAGTCATTCTCTAATTGATGAATAGTCAAAAGATATGAACAGGCAGTTTTTTGATGAAGAAATAAAAACTATCTACAGTCATATAAAAAACACTCTAAATCATTATTGACTAGAGAAATGCAAATTAAATCAGCTCTGAGGTAGCATCTCACACCTATTGGATTGGCTAAAATGATAGAAGGGGAAAATGACAAATGTTGGAGGGGGTGTGGAAAAATTGGGACACCAATACACTGTTGGCGGAATTGTAAACTGATCCAACCATTTTGGAGAACAATCAGGAATTATGCTCAAAGAGCAATAAAACTGTGTATACCCTTTGACCCAGCAATGCCACTATTACGTATCTTTCCCAAGGTGATCAGGAAAAAAGGAAAAGAACCTACATATTCTAAAATATTTATAGCAGCTCTCTATGTGGTAACAAGGAACTGGAAATTGAAGGGGTGCCCATCAATTGGGGAATAACTGAACAAGTTGTAGTGTATGATCCTAATGGAATATTTCTGTACTGTAAGAAACAATACGCGGGCCGATTTTAGAAAAACATGGAAATACTTGCATGAAATAATGAAAAATGAAGTGAGCGAAACAAGAGAACATTGTATACAGTAATCACAACATTGTTCGAAGAATGATTGCGAACATCCAAGTTATTCTGAGTATTATAAACACTCACATTAGCTACAAGGGATCTATGAAGGAAGATGCTATGCACCTCCAGAGAAAGAACTGATAAATAGAAGTATGCATAGTATGATTTTACATATAGTTATAAATAGGTGTTAAATGGTGGTCTTCTCTAGCGTGGGGTGGGGAAGGAGGTAGAGAAACAAATTGGAACTTAAAATATAACCCCCCAAAAAAGTAAATAAGATTAGATTTTTTTAAAAAACTTGGAAGTCACTTAAAACATAGAACTTAAAAAAAATACATAGAACTTCACAACTAGAGGGGACCTTAGAATATAGAATGCCAGACCTGGAAGGGAACTTGGAATAGAACGTGCTAGAACATAGAACACAGCATCAGAGCTATGAAGGACTTGAGCACACAGAACATTAAAGCTGGACAGCGCCTTAAAACATAAGATGTGAAAACTAAAAAGTATTTTAAAATATAGTGTCAGAGCTAGAAGGGGCTTTAGCATATCTCAGCCACAAACTATCATCTCTCAGAGATCATCTTGTTCAACCTGCCCATGTCATGGAGGAGAACCTTGAAGCCAAGAGAGGGAAATGTTGTAACTTGTCCCAAATCACCCAACTATGATCCAGACTAGAACTTGGGTCTCTCAGCTCCCAGGACCCTCTGCCATACAACAGCTGCTTCTTCCCCACGCCCCAACCCATCAGACCCCGCCTTTCGGGCTTACTGAAAGCCAGCATGGAGGCAGCCTCTGTCTGCCGAGCCTATACAAAGGGTGGGAAAGAAAAGGTCCCGGACAAATCCTCTTAGGGTCTGGCTTGGTCTGTGTTTTCTCATTCCAGCCCCATCTGCTTCCCCAGGGAGCCGCCAAGGAGAGGGGCCTTTTGGCCCCCATAGCTCCAAAGCAAGCAAAACATGCTGAAAGAATGAAAAGGGAGAAAGCCTGAACTGGGAAATCCCAACAGCAAACAGGCTCCCAGGCTGGGAGGCCTTGGGGGGTGGAGGGTAGCCTCCAATCCCTTGTGGCTAGAAACAGACCCCAGGTTCAAAGTGCTGCCCTCAATAGGGGGCAGTACCAACTCCTGCCCATCCACCCTGCCCTTAGACTCAGCCCTCTCCTAGGTGCCCAGATCTTGTTGGCACTCGCACCGTCTGTTAACAATAGCTGGGGTGGCCACAGAGATTTCTCTATCAGAGTTCTAAGGCAGGAGGGATCACTGTGGGCAGGGGTAGGCAGGGAAGGCTTCGTGGAGAAGGTGGAATTTGAGCTGAGGGCTTCACGTTGTCAAGTAGAGGGGCAGCTGGAGTGTGGGCCTGAACTTAGATATCTGTGCAGGGGTCTGGGCATGTCAACAGTAGCACAAGTCATCGAGGAAGTATCCATCCAATGTATCTAATACATATCTCGGGGTTATTTGTGAGGGAGCATTTGTACATGGTAAAGGAAGTGGGGGACTTCTAGATCTGGAGCCAGAGGATCTGACACATACTACCTTCGTACCCCGCCCCCCCCCCCGACAAATCACCCACCCTCTCTGGGTCTCCATTTTCCCATCTGTAAAATCATCAGGTTGGAGCAGAAGCCCCCCACAGTCCCTTCCCTAGGTCTACAGTTCTGTGATCACGTAAAACTATTTGCGGCCCTGAGTGTGTCTGGGTGAGTGTGTATTTGGGAAGGAATGTTTATCTTTCAGGGTTGTCTATTGTGTTACTCTCAGTGACTATGTACCTGAGAGCAAGGCTTGTTTGTCTCTGTGTGCATATGTCTCTACAAGCCTGGGTGTTTGTCTTGTGTCCGTGTTTGTCCTGAGAAGGACTATGTGTATGTGTTCCTGAAACTGGATATGTGCTTTAAATTTAAGAACATGTCTAGGAGCACGTTTCTATGAGAGTATGTGTACAGGTCGTAGGATAATAACAGCCAGCATTTATATAGTGTTTTAAGATTAACAAAGCACCTTATAAACATTATCTCACAAAAACCCTAAAAGATAAATTGTGATTTTTATCTTCATTTTGCAGATGAAGAAACTAAGTTCTGAGCAAGATTGAATTGTCCAGGGTCACATGACTATAAAGTATCTGAGCCAGTATTTGAACCCAGGTCACCCTCAACTCTAAGTACATCTCTCTAGCTACTGCCACACCTGGCTGCCTCAAGCATTGAGTCTTCACAGACTCAGAGAAGAGCCCCTTGTGAATTTGTTTGTGTGTGTGTGTGTATTATATAATATATATATATTAATATGTTGGTGTTTGTGAGCATAAATGCATATATGTGAGCCTGCATGTAGCTTTATGTGTGTCTATGGGAATGGGTGCCTGTGTGAAAGTGTGTTCAGCACATAAGCCTGTGTATTTGTGTATATTATTGGGTGTGGGGGTCACAGCTCATGATTCTTTCTGGAGTCTGGTCTCCTTCACTCCTTAAGGAACACTGCTTTTGATAGCCCAAAGAAAGACCTAGACGGTACAATGTTCCCACCCTGGCCTTTCCCCTCATACTCTGTAGACCCCTAGAGTCCTCCTAAGCCCAAACTGCCCAGAGAAATGCTCAATGAACCTGCCTCTGCAGAGACACCCAGGAAACCATGGAGTAGTGGGAAGGGTGCTGCATTTAGAGTCAAAAGACCTGGGCCAAAATTCTAGCCTGGTTACTACTACCTGTGTAATTGTGTGTGACCTTGAAAAGGACACGTCCCTTCTCTAGGACTCATATGAGGCCTGGTTTGCCCACATGTAACAAGAGAGGATGTCTTAACAAAAGAGACCAATCCAAATCTATTTTTCTTAAAAGAGTGATTCTCTCAAGTACCCAGCCTGGTGTTAGGAGACAGAAGTATAAGCTTCCTCCCTACCGTCAAGGAAATTACAGTATAGATGAAAAAGATATTTTAGAACCTATTGGGGTATTCCCTGGTAGAACTTCAAGTGCTGTAGGAATTCAGAGAAGTTGAAATAACGGTTATTTCCTTTCCTCCAAATTTCAACCACAAATAGACCGGATGCCTATTGTGAGAGAGGAGGCTGGTATCCATGTCCCATCAGCTCTTTGGGCCAGCGTTTTATAGCATGGGGGCAAAGTAGGAAGAGAAACCGTAGCATTGAAATGCAATAAGTAAAATGAGTCTATTCATTAGCCACACCAGGAGTGGTGGGACTGTGACAGACTCACAAAAAATTGTAGAATGTGAGACCTGGGAGGGCCCTTAGAACACAGGATGTCAGAGCTGAGAAGGGCCTTTAGAACACAGGATGTCAGGGCTGCAGGGTGGCCTATGGCAGTGGAGGGTAAAGGCCTCAGGTGGTACCTCTGACATCCCCACCTGCCTCAAGGAGGGAATCTTGCCTGAGGCCCTGAAAGGGCTCCCCTTTCCTGGCTCCGTGGAAGAGCCCAGCTCAGCTCTTCTTTCTCATCCTTGGCTCGCCTTCCCCAGCCCCTGCTTGGCTGACTTTGGGTTTGTACTCAGGCCTGGCTTTGATTACTGAGTGTTTGCTTAGCAGATGCTGGAAGGAATACAGCAACTCACACTCTTCCCAAGCCTCCCTCTTCTTATCCCCACACCCAACCACTCCCTCCCCCGCCTCCACACACACACACCCTTTGATTCCATTCTCATGGGCTCCATAGATCTCAAACCTACCACCAGGAAGCTCCAATGAAGCCTTTCCTAGATTGGGACAGTGCCCTTCAGTCTCTACTATATTTACAATCTTAGAAGGGTCAACCAGGATCTTAGAAAATAGAATGTCAGAGCTGGGTGAGGACTTAGAACACAGAATGTCAAAGCTGGAAAAGGCCTTAGAACATAGAATGTCAAGGCTGGGAGGGCCCTTAGAACACAGAATATCAGGGGGAGGGTCCTTAGAGCACAGGATGAAAACTGGGAGGGCCCTTAGAGCACAGAATGTTAGAGCTGGGAAAGGCCTTAGAACACAGAATGTCAGGGCTGGGAGGGGACCTTAAAACACAGAATGTCAGAACTGGAAAGGGCCTTTGAATACAGAATGTCAGAGCTGAAAGAGGCTTTAGAACACAGAATGTCAGAGCTGGGAGGGCCCTTAGAACACAGAATGTCAGGGCTGGGAGGGCCCTTAGAACACAGGATGAAAGCTGGGAGGGCCCTTAGAGCATAGAATGTCAGAGCTGAAAGGGCCCTTAGAACATAGGATGTCAGAGCTCGGAGGGCCTTAGAACACAGAATGTCATAGCTGAGAGGGCCTTAGAACACAGAATGTCAGAGCTGGGAGGTCCTTAGAACAAAGACTGTTATCTCATAAAATGCTAGATATGGACGGCACTTTGTGGTATATACTGCTAAAGCTGAAAGGGACCTTAGAGATCATCTTGCCCAATGTACCCAATTTACAAATGAAATTCAAAAGATGACTCAAAGTCATATAGTTTGTTAATGGCAGGGTCTAGAATCCAGATCTCCTGATATAGGACAAAGAACAAATACAGGCCAAGATGGCAGAATCTCAGGTACTAACATAGCAAACCCCACCCCCAACTCTTTCCCCCTACAAAATTCCTCCGAATAATTTAGAAAACATACCAGCTTGAATCCTGATGAGGAAATCCAAGAAAAAGTCAGAATGACTCTTTTTTTCTAGCTCAGGGTGGCTTAGGGAGACAGACAAAGAGGTTTGTGGACACTGGGGATTTGGTTTAGCCAGGAGCGTGTCACATGGAACATTCCAAAGATAGGAGAGGCTATGTACCAGGGCAAGCGGAGGTCCCAGACCCATACCAGGGCACCCCATCACCCATACCAGGGCACTGCAACAGAAACAAGTGCAAACTATCACTTTTGTTGCTCACTACCCAGTTCTAAGTCACAGATCCAGGGCAGACCAAGAAGGGAATCTATGTACACCCACTGTCCTCGTGGTGAGGAGTAGGTTTGGAAGCAAGCAGCAACAATCTGGCTCAGATTCAAGGAGCAGAGCAAAGTTTCAGCTCCAGCTTCTAGCTCAACCCAAAACCTGCAGAGGAATAACTAGGGTAGGAATTCCAGACCAAAGGGAAGCCTGCCGTTCTATTGCTCTGAATCAACAGAGTCTCCCAGCTGGCTGATATAGGGACTGAGTCCAGCCACAGTCTATTGTTGCTCAATCCCAAACCCAGGTCAGGAACTTGCAGAGATTTGACTGGGGTGAGAGGAAGGGGCACAGCAATCAGGCTTTACCCTGGATCAGACCATTTTGGGAACACTGAAAGCTTGCAGGTCCCTAGCCTGAGATGTCCCTAATATCCTGGAACAACATAACAGTACCCCCAAGAAAGCAGCAACAGGAGCGGCTCAGACTTTCCCTCCAGAAGTGCCACAGAACCCAGTCCTAACATCAAGTCAGAAGCCAGGAAGTAGGCTAAAGAATGGGCAAACAACAACAACATAAAAGAACCCTACCATAATGACCTATTCTGGTGGCAGAGATGCTCAAGACAAATAATAAAAGAAGAGAATGATTCCAAAATATCTACAAGCAGTGACTCAGAGAAAAACACAGCTTGGGCACAAACTCAACTAGAATTTCTGGCAGAAATGAAGCAAGAGTTTTAAAAGAGAAAGAGTTGAAAATATTTTTGCCAACAAAATGAGAGTGCTGGGGGTGGGGGGGGGAATGGAAAAGAATGAGAGCTATGGAAGAGAGAAGTTGGAAAGGGAATTATCAGCTTGGCACAAAAGGTACAAAACTTTGCCCAAGCAACAAACTCCCTGAAAATTAGAATATACCAAATGGAAACCAATGATTCCATGAGACAAGAAATATTAGAACAAAGTTAAATGACAGGGAAAAAAAATAGAAGAAAAGTGAGCTATTTTAATGTAGAAACCTGGGAAATTGATTGAGGAGAAAAAAATTAAGAATCATCACACTACCTGAAAGACAAGGCCAAAAAAAAGAGTCTAGACATCTTATTTCAAGAACTTTTAAAAGAAAACTGCCCAGATCTCTTTGAACCAGGGGCAAAGTAGAAATAGAAAGAATCTAGTCATCACATTCTGAAAGAAACCTTAAAATGAAAACTCCCGGGAACATGATAGCCAACATCCAGAGGTACCAAGCCAAAGAAAAAATATTGAAAGCTGCCAGAAAGAAAGAATTCAAGGGTAAATATGAAAAACATTTCTCATGAGGCACAACTCACATTCAAGAGCTAGTGTTATAAACTTTTAGAAGGCAGAGAAAGGATCCTCATCTATTCCCCTATCCTTTCCTACATATCCTATGTGGAATCATGGATTTAAGCTGGAAAAGATCTTAGACATAACCATATAGGGAGCCTCCACCAGACTAACAAAGGAATCCACGACACACAAAAAGGTTAAGAACCTCTGTTACATAATTCATTTGAGCTATTTCACGGGTCTCCTGTCCTGAACTAGATTGTATGCTCCCTGAGGGTAGAATATTAACCCTTCTTATACTGGGCAAAGAACCTAACTGAGAGCTTGAGCCTTATGCGATTAATAAATTCTTAATAGGTATGATTCAACAAACTCTATATAAGTTGAAAGCATATTCTGATGCTCATACCCACAATTTTAAGGTTCTTTAGAGGGAGCGAAGAAGTAAGCATTTATATAGTGCTTACTATATGCTAGCATGCTAGGCACTTTATGAATATTATGAACTTTGTGAATATTATTTCATTTCTTCCTCACAACTCTCTGACATAGGCATTGTCATTATCTGCATTTTACAGTAGATAGCACACCAGGTCTGGAGTGAGGAAGACTCATCTTCCTGAGTTCAAATCTGGCCTCAGACACTTACTAGTTGTGTGAACCTGAGCAAGTCACTTACCCCTGTTTGCCTCAGTTTCCTTATCTGTAAAATGATCTAGAGAAGGAAATAGCAAACCACTCCCATATCTTTCCCAAGAAAACCCAAATGTGGTCACAAAAAGTCAGACATGACTGAACAACAACTGAAAAACAATAAATTTCCTGACTCCAGGACCAGTGTTCTATCCACTGCATCATTCAGGTGCCCTGAGTTCCAATCTAACTTAAGACGCTTACCAGCTGT
This sequence comes from Trichosurus vulpecula, assembly GCF_011100635.1. NCBI lineage: Eukaryota > Metazoa > Chordata > Mammalia > Diprotodontia > Phalangeridae > Trichosurus > Trichosurus vulpecula. Next base: position 56,414,933 of record NC_050574.1, read on the forward strand.
AAGAACCTGGGCAGGCCACTTCATTTCTGCCTCAGATTCCTCAACAAAGTACCTTCCTCACAACAGAGAGACAGGCAATATAATAATTATTATATTTTTATATATATAATTTTTAATTATTTATTTATTATATTATTATCTTAATTTTACAGACGAGGAGACTGAGGTTCAAAGGTAGAAAGTGACTAGGCTAAAGTAACACAAATAATAAGTAACTGAACTGGGACTTGATTCTAGCTCTTCTAACCCGAAGTCCAGAGCTCTTTCCAATAGCAAAAGTAGCAGTAATAGTAATAATGAGTACTTAATAGGGGCTCAAGGTGCACAGAGCATTTTACGTAGACTCAAGGCCTACTTAGGTGAGAGAAAAGATTAATAAAAAGAGTTAGACGACCTCTATGGTCTCTAGCTCTCAAATTCTGTGAAAGGAAGACAGGTGGTGTAGAGTAGGAAGACCACTGAACTAAGGAGTCAGAAACCCTGGCTTCTATATTGTAGGTCTTCTAGCATTAGACCCTTCCCCTCTCTGGCATGCTATCTCCTCCCTTGAAAAATGGGGGTGATGGACTAGATGGTTTCTGAGATTTCATTCATATCTAAAATTTTGCACCACTATTCTAATATTTTATATACCAAAGTCCCTTCCCAAGCTAACAGTCTATTGTGCTAAGGTTCCTTCTAGCCCTGGAATTCTGTGTTCTAAAGCATCCAGAGGTGTCCCTAATCTCTATTCTAAGGTCTTCTCTAGTTTGACATTCCCTGTTCTAAGACTTCTTCCAGTCCTGACATTCCCTGTTCTAAGACCCCTTCCAGTTCTGATATTCCCTGTTCTAAGACGTCTTCCAGTTCTGACATCCCCTGTTCTAAGACGTCTTCCAGTTCTGACATTCCCTGTTCTAAGATGTCTTCCAGTCCTGAGATTCCCTGTTCTAAGACCCCTTCCAGTTCTGACATTCCCTGTTCTAAGACCTCTTCCAGTCCTGACATTCCCTGTTCTAAGACTCCTTCCAGTTCTGACATTCCCTGCTCTAAGACATCTTCCAGTTCTGACATTCCATGTTCTAAGGTTTCTCCAACTCTAACAATCTATGTCTGTGGTCCTTCCAGCTCCAGTCTTCTACATTTTGATGTCTCTTCCAATTCTAACATTTTGTCTTCTAATATCCCATGCCCCCTTCCAGTTCTATCACTTTTGTCTTCTATAACTCTCCCTTTTAGGGGAGTTTGAGCCCCTATTAAGTGCTCTCACACACAAATGAATCTGTCCTCTCCTCAGTTTACATGTTCCTTCCAAAGATATAATTCACCTCTCATTCACACCTGCCCAAACTGTGTGACTCTTGCTCTTGTCCGTCTAAGTTTTCCCTAGAAGGTCCATCTACCCAATCTGTTGGTGACCTTCTTCCATTTCTCCTGACATTGTGAGAATACCAATGGCTTGCTCCAGTCCTCAATGTGTCAGCTCATCTTCTCTTCCTATCATACATTTCCCCCAATGACATCTTCTATTCCCCTTCTCCTCCCAAGTTCTTCATTGGTCCTTCATTTCAGCCAGTTCACACCCACCATGCACTTTTCCATTGACACCCTCTGGCGATACTCGTTTATAATTCATCTGAGAGGGATATATTCCACAGCTCGTAGCCATACAGCAGTACTGACAATATTGGTGTGAAAAAAGGTGACTGCTTATTCTCACATATTGGCTTTTTATCCCTAGTGTGAGTCCTGGAAATTGGAGTAGACATAAGATCAGATGATCAACTGTGAAAGACTTAGCTACTTTGATCAAGACAATGATCCAAGACAACTCTAAAGGACCCATGATGAGAAATGCTCTCCACCTCCAGAGAGAGAACTGATGAACTCAGAATGCAGATTGAAGCAGACTTTATTTAAAGATTTCTTTACATTTCATGCTTTCTATTTTTTCCTTTTTGCTATATGGCTAATGGAAATATATTTTTTCATGATTTCACATGTATAATTGAGATCATATCGCTTGTCTTTTCAATGGGTAGGGAATGAGGGAAGGGGGAAGGAGAGAATTAAAATTCAAAATTTTAGAAAATGAATGTTATAAATGAATGAATAAATAAATAATGTGCAAGCTCAGGGAGACACATGATACTGTCCTAGAAATGAACCTGAACATCTTCCTCAAGATATAAGCAGAGTAAAGCAGGAGGTGTATGTCATCAAAGGAGAATTGCACCTGAACAGACAGGAAATGAGGTGTCATCCAGACACAATAGAAACTGGAATGTTTTTGAAGTGGCTTGGAATAGGAATGACTTGAGGGTGAGGGTGGGGGTGGGGGGTGCAGGGTAGAGAGAGATGACAAATGAGGTCAGTGACAAGGTCAGTTTATAGAATCTTAATATGTCAGAGCTGGGAGGGTCCTTACACCACAGAATGTCAGAGCTAGGAGGGCCCTTAGAACACTGGATGTCAGAGCTGGGAGGTGCCTTAGAATACAGGATGTCAGAGCTGGGATAGTCCTTAGACCACAGAATGTCAGAGCTAGGAGGGCCCTTAGAACCCTGGATGTCAGAGCTGGGAAGGGCCTTAGAACACAGGATGTCAGAGCTGGGAGGGTCCTTAGACCACAGAATGTCAGAGGTAGGAGGGCCCTTAGAACACTGGATGTCAGAAATGCGAAGGCCCTTAGAATAAAAAATGTCAGAGATAGGAGGTTCTTAGAATAGAGAATGGCAAGGCTACAAGGGACCTTAGAACACAGAAGGTCAGAGCTGGGAGGGCCCTTAGAACACACAATATCAGATCTGAGAGGAACCTTAGAACACAGAAAGGTCAGAGATGGAAGGAGTCTTAGAACAGAGAATGGCAGGGCTGGAAGGGACCTTAGAACCCAGAATATCAGAGCTAGAAAGGACCAAGTAGAATATAGTATAACTTCTTTGAAGGTAGGTATGGCTTTTTTTAAAATAAATTTTTATTGTTGTTTTCCATTTCTTGTATCATCATAGTTATTCCCAGCATCCCTCCCCCTAGCCTGCACAGCGAACCATCCCATGTAACAAATAACATTTTTTAAACAGGATAAACCCCCAGCACAATTGATAGATATTTGGAAAAAGTCTGAAAGCACGTGCAATGTGTAACACCTGTGGACTCCCCATCTCCAGGGAGGGGTGGGTTAGGGGTGTCAGGATTTGCTTTTTGATTTTTTCTTGCTATCCCCAGCACTTAGCGTCATTTGCCTTGACTCCTGAGAAATGCTTGGATGCTGAAAGACACCTTCAAGATCATCTGGTTGGGCCCTCTCATTTTCCAGCTGGAGAAACTGTTAACAAAGGAAGTGAAAGTAATTTGCATGAAATCACAGAGTTCATGAATGGAAGAGAGGAGCCTAGAAGCTTCGCCTCCCGGCTCAGTACAGTCATAGACTGTACCCAGAGAATGTTAGCATCAGGAGGACACTTCGAGATCATCTTCCTCCATCCCTCTATTGCAAAGAAGAGGAAGCTCAGGCCCCAAGTAGTCCCATGCCTTAATGAGCATCCTATGCAAAAGTGAGTCAGAGACTAGGGACTGAAGCCCAGGCCTTCCATCTTTACCCAAAGCTCTTTCTATATTTTAAAAAGTATTTGCTAAGCATTTATGATGTATCCAGAGCCTTGGTCAAATGGGGCAAGTCAGCATTCTCTAAGACATGGTGAGACATTTTAAAGCAGTGGATAGGATGCTGAACCTGCAGTCAGAATAGCCTAGGTGCGTAATAATAGAAATAATAGCTAGCATTTATCTAGTGCCTACTGTGTGCCAGGTGCTTTACAAGTATTATTTCGTTTGATCCTCACAATGACCCTGGGTGGTAAGGGCTGCTATTATTCTCATTTTACAGCTAAGGAAACTGAGGCAGGCAGATGTTAAGTGACTTGCCCAGGGTCACACAGCTAGTAGGTGTCTGAAGTTGGATTTGAACTCGTCTTCTTGACTCCAGGCCTGGATGTCTATCCAGTGAGGGGCCTGGATGCCAGTGATGCCATTTATTAGCTATGGAGCCCCAGGCTAGTCACTTAGCTTCACTGGGCCTCAGATTCCTCACTATAAAGTAGGGGGCTGGCCTTGATGGCCTCTGAGGTCAGTTCTAGATCTTATTCAAACTGTTTCACGTGGTCATTATGACCATAGAGGGAGCCTCGGGAGGGAAAGACATCAGTAAAAAGCCAGTGCCAGTAACCACCAGCACTGACCTGGGACCCTGGTAGGGGGTGGGGAGGAAAGGTAGGGGAGTGGACATTGCAGCAGGAGAGAGATATTTCAAAGGAAGCACTAAGAAACTTGGATGAGACAGAGGTTCAGCCGATAGAGCATTAGGCCTGGAGTGGGGAAGACCTGAGTTTAAATCCAACTTCAGATGCTTACTTGCCGCAGGACCCCCAGGCAAATCATTTAACCCCTGTCTGCCTCAGTTTCCCCCATTGTAAAGTGGGAATAACAATGGCATCTCCCTCTCAGAGTTGTTGTGAGGATCAAACAAGACAGTGTTTGTAAAGTGCTTATAGCATAGTCCCTAACACATAGTAGGTACCATATGAATGCTTATCCCCCATTGCTTACTACCTTTTCAGTCATGTTCAACCCTTCGTGATGCCATTTAGGGTTTTCTTGGCAAAAGTACTGGAGTGGTTTCCTTCACCAGCTCATTTTACAGATGAGGAAACTGAGGCAAACAGGGTTAAGTGACTTGTCCAGGGTGACACAACTACTAAATTTCTGAGACTGGATTTGAACTCAGGAAGAGGAATCTTCTTGACTCCAGCCCTGCACTCTATGCACTGTGGCACCACTTAGCTGCCCAATTATCCCCTCCCTCCCCCTTAATGACAAAGTTAATAATTTTAACTTTGGACTGGGGCAATGCAAGAGATGGATGCATCAAAGATGACTTCAAAATGTGTAACAACTTGGGTGACTGGGACAAGGATAGTGCCATTGAGAGCAGAAGGAAAAGACAGAAGGTGAGCCAATGTGGGAGGGGGAAGAATGGAGGGAGAAGAAAGAATAAAGTCATTTTCATGCAGGGTGAGTCAGAAGACCCTTCCAGGGGAAACTTCCATGAAGAGATCTGAGAAACAGTACTCTGGACCTAAGGTGAGAGGTCAGGGCTGGACAGGCTGAGAGTGAGCAGCATGCAGTGGGTCAATGTGCACAATACTGGGAAGAGCAGGAACTGGAACCCAGCTCCAGTTCTGCTGCTTACTCTCTGTGATCTTTGACCAATCACTCTTGCTGGGATCCAGGTTTTTTCTCTAAAAGGATGGGGTTTGGACAAGATGATCATTAAATGTCTGAAAAAAAATCCATTTTGTAAATGTAAGATTGAGGAGTCCAGGATAGAGAACAGTTGTTCTGAAAAAAGATGGAGTCGGGGTGTGGGTGGGCTGAGTCAGCAGCAGAATAAATAAATAAACGTGTTTACAAACAAACAAAACCCCAACCAAATAAATAACTAAAGAGATGGGTGAACGAACGAATAAACCAACAAGTAAACTAATGCAATCTTGGGCTGAATGAAGAGACAGAGAGAGTTTCCTCACAGTGAAGGAGGGATGGTCCTACTATGCTCTGCCCTCATCAGACCTCATGGGGACTATCCTGTTTAGTCCTGGGCACCATGATCTATGCAGTGGAGAATGTCCAGGCAAAGGCAACCAGTATGGTGAAAAGCTCCTAGCTCGTGACATGAGGACCCATCAAAGGAATTGGATGTGTTTATCCTGGAGGAGAGAAGACTAGGGGAAACATGAGAGCTATCTTTAAGTATCTGAAGGACTCTCAGGTGGTGGAGGGACTTGACTTGATCTCTTCCATCCCTGGGGACTTAATCAGTGTCAATGGCTGGAAGATTCAAAGAGGCTGATTAAGCCTCCATATCAGGAAAGCTAATCATTTAATTGATCCCAAAGTGACCTGGGCTACCTTGGGAGGTGGTGGGCTCCCCCTCCTTGGAGGTCTTCAAGCAGCGGCTACATGACCGTTTATCGGGTATATTATAGTAGAGATTCCTTTGGGTATGGGTTGTGCTGGAGGCCGCTGGGGCTCCTTCCAGTCCTCCAATTTGGTGATTCTGTTCCTTCCAAATTCAATATTCTTTGTTATAACATTCCGTGTTCTAAGGGCCCTCCAGCTCTGACATCCTGCGTTCTAAGGCCCCTCCCAGCTCTGACATCCTGGGTTCTAAGGGCCCTCTCAGCTCTGACATCCTGGGTTCTAAGGGCCCTCTCAGCTCTGACATCCTGGGTTCTAAGGGCCCTCCACCTCTGACATCCTGCATTCTAAGGTCCCTCCCAGCTCTGACATTCTCTGTTCTAAGGGCCCTCCCAGCTCTGACATTCTATTTGTCTATGATAAATCCTAGCAGGTTGAAGAGACCCTTCTTACAACCAGACTAGCCTCACTTTCACATAGCACCAGACCTACTACCTCATTTGCATAATCCCCACAATCCAATGCAGGCTGAGCTTTCCCTCTTTGTGATATTAATTAGGTGATAAAATGTCCTGAGCTAGAGAACTGGCTGTTTTTCAACAGTCCTTTGGAAAAAAAAAAAAAAAGACCAATTTAGAAGTCAGACCCAATATTGGGGAGGAAGAAGAAACAGGGTACCAACCCCCATTTCTCCCCCGCCCCTAGGTCTCTAGCCCCTACAAGGGAGCCCAGAGCTGGCTTCAGCCTCCAAATAGCTGGAAGATAGACTTGGCCTGATGAGCGATCAGAGACCAGTGATTCGCAGAATGTTAAGTGTTCCAATGTGTTATAAAACATACAGTATGCGTTTAAAAATTAATCCTGGCGGAAAATAATATACTATTAGTTAATAGGCGGAATTGACAAACTGGCTTCATTCCAATCCCATCTCAGGAATATTTACAGCAGCTGAGCCCATCTCAGGCTTCAGTGTTTCCTCTGAGATATTCATCACTTGAGTTCTTTTAAAAAAAATTAAATGCACTAGTTTTCCTTCTTTGGATTCACCTTGTCCCAGGGCGACCCCAAAGTTTTCCCTGGCTCCTTCTCAGGGTTAGAAGTTTTATATATATTACAAATTCCCTCTCTTCACCATTCCTCCTCTCTTCCCAGCTGCCCACACAAGCCAGAAGTCTCTTCACAAGATCTCCTGATTTTTTTTGGATTTCACCAATAACTTGATGTGTGGCCCTAGGCAAGTCATCCACCCTCTCGGGGCCTCATTTTTCTCATCTGTAAAATGAAGAAGCTGGATTAGAAGCATCATTAAAGTCCCTTCCAGTTTTAACATCTTCTGTTCTAAAGCCCTCCCGACTCTGATAGTCTGTGTTTGAAATCCCCTTCCAGGGCCTTTGTCCTATATTTTAAGGTTTCTCCTAGCTCTGGCATTCTGGGTTCTAAGGGCCCTCCCAGTTCTGACATCCTATTCTAAGGCCCCTCCTATGTCTGATATTCTATACTCTAAGATCCCGCTCAACTCTGGCATTCTGCGTTCTAAGGGCCTTCCCAGCTCTGACCTTCTGTATTCTAAGGGCCCTCCCAGCTCAGATATCCTGTATTCTAAGGGCCCTCCCAGCTCTGACATTCTATGTCCTAAGGCTCCTCCTAGCTCTGACATTCTGGGTTCTAAGGTCCTCCCAACTCGGACATTCTGTATTCTAAGGGCCCTCCCAGCTCTGACATTCTGTTCTAAGGCCCTTCCTACTTCTGATAGTCTATACTCTAAGATCCCTCTCAACTCTGGCATTCTGTTTTCTAAGGGCCTTCCCAGCTCTGACCTCCTGTGTTCTAAGGTCCCTCCTAGTACTGACCTGAGTTCTAAGCCCTCTCCCAGGTCTCACGTTCCAGGTTCTAAGATGCTGTCTCTTCCACCTCTAGCACTCCCTGGGTATGGACACATCAAACACAATCTAAATGTTTTCCCTTGTTCTTTTCCACCCGGAACGCCCTTCAAGGCCCAGCCCGATGCTGACCTCTTTCATGAAGCCTGCCCAGCCTATCCCAGGATGGCCTATGAAGATCTCCAAGCCATCCAATCTGCACCTCCCAATTTTGTGCCCAGTCCCATTGCCTGGTTCTCTGATGGTTTCATGCATGTTCATTTCATCTCCCTAACTACCCTGCGTGAGACCATCACCAGGCCTGGCAGTTAGAAGGCATTCAATAGCTACTCTTTTTTTAAGTTCTTTTAAATGCTTTTATTTATAACTCTTGTTTTTAAATCACTTTTATATTCAATATATCCACCCCCTCCCTCTTCCCCTCCAGTGAAGGATTCCTTCTAGCAAAGGATAAAAAGAGAAAAAACCAGCTCAGCGAAATTAACCAATACATTAACCAAGTGTAACATTAGATGCAGTGTCAGTAGCTACACGTTGCCTGACTACGCCTCTTAAGGCCTTTTTTCAGTGATTGACAAGAACACTGAACTTGGTCTCAGAAGACCTGGCTGTCTGCCAGAGTTGGAGAATTCACTTGTGTCATCCTGGGAGAGTCACTTTCCCCTCTCAGCCTTGGTTTTCTTGTCTTTATTAGGGCAGCTAGGCGGTACCATAGTGCAGGAGTCAGGAAGACTCATCTTCCTGAGTTCAAATCTGGCCTTAGACACTTACTGGCTGTGTGACCCTGGACCCTATTTGCCTCAGTTTCCTCATCTGTAAAATGAGCTGGAGAAGGAGATGGCAAACCACTCCAGTATCTTTGCCAAGAAGACCCCAAATGGGGTCACAAAGAGTCAGACACGACTGAAAAAATGCCTGAACACCACCACCACCACCACCAATACTTGTGTGATCTCTCCCACAGAAATACTGGGGAATTAATTCAAATTGTGAAAACATATAGAAAGTATTATATAAATGCAAGCTATTGTTAATATTGGTCTGTGCTGCTCATACTTCCCCAAACCTTCATTTTCAGATCAATTCAACGTTCAATCAGCAAGCATTTATTATGGGCCAAGCACTGTAGTAGGCACAGTGACAAGAAAGAAAATCTTCTCATTCCTCAAGGAGCTTCTATCTGTCGGGGAGATGTAACTATCTAGGTACGTGGTGTGTGTGTGTGTGTGTGTGTGTGTGTGTGTGTGTGTATGTGTGTGTTTTGTACATCACACACCATATATACACACACACATACATGCACACACACACACACACACACACATGCTAGCACTTATAGGGCACTTTTAGATTTGCAATGATCTTCCCATGTGTTTTCTCATATAATTCTCACAACAACCCTGGTAGGTAGGTGCAATTATTATCCTCAATATAATTTTTTTTAATTTAAAAAAATTTTTTTATATTTTTGGAGGGGGGAAGGCAGGGCAATTGGGGTTAAGTGACTTGCCCAAGGTCACACAGCTAGTACATGTGTCAAGTGTCTGAGGCTGGATTTGAACTCAGGTCCTCCTGACTCCAGGGCCAGTGTTCTACTCACTGTGCCACCTAGCTGCCCCCTATTTTCCTCATTTTACAGATGAGGAAACGGAGGCTGAGAGATGTTAAGCAGCTTGCCAGAGTCACACTAGTAAGTGTCTGAGGTAGGATTTGAACTCAGGTTCTCTTTACTCCCAGTCCAGCACTCTATCCACTACATCAAGGACAAAAAATACACAAGGTGAAGGGGGGAGGGCAGTCCCTACTTTTGCCTCATTCAAACTTTTCCCTTTACCTTCTTATTGAATTTCCCATTCTTTTGAATGACTTCTCAGATAAAGCACCATCCATAACTTTCTTTCTCCTAACCTGGGAAAAGAATGTGGAAGGTGAGGAAGAAAAAAAATCCAATAAAAAGAGTGTTTGTCTTGGTTCTTCTCCAGAGGCGAGCCCCACCTTCTGGATCCTGCCCTCTGATCCACTGCCTCTCCGGCTCTGTCCGGGGTGTCTGGAATGCTCTCACTCCTCTTTGCCTCATGCAGGTCACATGCCCCTTCCTACCAGAGGCATTTCCTCTTCCCCCTAGATCTCAGCATTCCCTCATCCCACTCCCCTCCCTTCCCCCATCCTCAAAAAAATTCCTTGGCATATACTCGGTATGAGAGAGTTGCCCAGAGCATAGAGAGGTTGTTACTTGCCCCAGTTTACAGAGCCCCATAAGTATGCATCATGTGAGCCCAGGTCTTCCTGGCTCTGAGGAGGGCTCTCTGTCACAGTCCCTGTCCATTACTCTATATATATTTGTGTACTTACCTATCCTAGTACATTATCCTGATACATGTTTTATCCTCTCCACCCCCTCCCCCAGGAGTAAGGTCCTTGAGAACAAGAAGGGGTTCATTTTTTGTCTTATTATCCCCCAGATAAGCACACATATTTCATACATGGTAGGTACCTAATACATATTTGTTGAACTTAATTGAACACCAACTCCATATTCCATATCAAATAGGCAGGTTTCATTGCTAGGTAGAAGGATTTGAGAAATTCCAGTCAGGCCTCTTCCCAAACCCTCTTTTTGTTGTGCCCTGACCTCCTAAAGTTCTGAAATTCCATCAGTAAAGATTCAGTTCTTTGGATCTAGAAGATTTTCAGTTTTTTAGAAAATTTCTTATTAAAATACAAATCCTCCTGGGGTCGGGGGAGGGGAGGGGGACACAGCCAGGGCTGTGCTGAAACCAACTTGAACAGACTTCTGAGAGCCCATAGTTAAATGTTCAGGGTGAGCATTATAACTCGGAAGTTAACGAATGTTACAAATCAAAGATAGATTTATTGTTTCTTTGGTTGCTGAATGCTGTTATTGTTTTATTAGTTTGTTGATTGCTTAAGAAAATGATGGGGAAAATGTGAATAATGCAGTTTAAACTTTAAAAGTATGTCCTGAGGTACATTTTTTTATTCTAGAAGTCAGTTGTTAAGTATCTACCAGCACACTTCTGGATGCGGCTATGACCAATCAGGCTCTTCAAAATATACAGCTGGGAACAAGGTTCTAGAATCATAGAACAGACATTAAAGCTAGAAAAGACTTTAGAACACAGAATGTCAGAGCTGGGAAGGGTCCTTAGGGATCACCTAGTTTGATTCTTTCACTTGACAGACGAGGAAACTGAGGTTCAGAGTGACTAGGTTATAGAGACATAACGGAAAGAGAACTGGAATTCTTATCAGAAGACCATTCTGTTGGAAGTTGGCCGAGGCACATTACCTGCCTGAGCCTCAGTATCCTCATCTGTAAAATGGGGATGCTTATCCCTGCATTCCCCACCTCGTTGTGAGGAAGGCACTTTGTAAACGTTGAAGTGACAGGACCTGCTACTCTCTTGGTCTGTTATTGAAGAAGAAGCGATAGAGATTTAGGGCAAGAGCAGCAGCCAAGATGAGGAATGTAAAGCCCAGGGATCCCATAGTAGCTCGTGAAAATGGGGCCGGTTCCTGTTTTCAGACGTTTTTTCCCTGCCCATGATTTGCTCTAGAATCATTCAGTCGTCACCATATTGGTGCAGGACCACTAGATGGCAGCCAAGAGACCACAAAGCCAAGCCCACAACAGCCCCTGTACCAAACAGGAGACTTGGGGGCTTGTCCTTCCAGTTCTGAGGCCCAGGGGGTACAGGTCTCTGAGCTAAGGATCCAGGTCTGAGAGAAATCAGAGTCTCTAAAGTGGTATCTGTAGCACAGGTTGGAAAAATAAGATAAAAGGTGGGAGACAGTGCAGAGCAGTGGGAAAAGCTTTGGGGTGGGCTTCAGAGGGGCTGGATTCAAGTCATGACTTGGCCACCATGACCGTGGCCCAGTGCTTCCCTTCTCTGGGCCTTGGGTTCCTTGTCTGTAAAGCAAAGGAAGTTGGAATATATGAGCTCTGAGGTATCTTATGGCTCTGAGTGGTGCCTACCTCCCAAGGCTGTCCTAAGGATCAAGTGAGATAAGATGTGGTAAGCGATTAGCCCAGGGCCTGGCATGCAGTAGGTGCCTAATAGTTGTTTGTTCCCTTCCTTCCTTCCTTCCTCTCTTCCTTCATTCCTCCCTCCTTCCCTTCTTCCTCCCTGCCTCCCTCCCATCCTTCCTTCCCTCCTTCTTTTCTTCCTCCTTCCCTCCCTCCTTCCCTCCCTCCCTTCTCCCTACTTCCCTTTCTCCCACCCTCCCTTCCTTCCTTCTTCCTTACCTCCTTTTCTTCCTCCCTCCATCCCTCCCATCCTTCCTTCCTCCCTCTTTTCCTTCCTTCTTTCTTCCTTCTTCCTTCCTTCCTTCTTTCCTTCTAGCCCCTTTTTAGTAATAATTTATATAGTATTTTTAAAGTTGCAAAGCATTTAAAAAGCGTTCAGTTGTTTTAGCCTCATAAAAACCCAGGGAGGTCCATGCCACTATTATCCCCATTTTTACAAGTGAAGAAACAGACAGAAGATGACCTACCAAAGGTCACATACACTAGGATGTCCGAGGCTGGATTTGAACTCAGCTCTTCCTGATTCTAGATGTAGTCTCTGTATGGAGGGGTTGGCAACCACAGATCTTCATCTCAGATGATAATAATTCATATTCGAATAGTGGGATTTGTTTTCAATTTGCTTTTCTATTATGAACATAACAAACATGAAAATTTAAATAAACAATGAAAAGAAAAAGGAATAATACATGAAAATGAGCCTTTGTTATATACAGTTTTGAGTTAAGTATATATTGAGTATATATATTTTGAAATGTGGCTAATAGGGAAATGTTTTCCACAACATCACATTTATAATTAATACCCTATTGCTTGCTTTTTAGCTTTTCTTATAACAACCATATGAGATAAGTGGATTATCATTATCCCCATTTTACAGAGGAGACTGAAGTTCAAAAAAAGTAAGTGACTTACCACATTAGTTAAGTTTTGAAGGTCATTTCTGAAGGGGAAGAAAGAGAATTGGGGTTCACAAGTTCCTCATTGGTAAAAGAGGAGGTTGAACTATGAAGGAAGTGTTCTTACATTTTTTTTGGAGGGGGGAAGGCAGGGCAATTGGAGTTAAGTGATTTGCCCAAGGTCACACAGCTAGTAAATGTGTCAAGTGTCTGAGGTCACATTTATACTCAGGTCCTCCTGACTCCAGGGCTGGTGCTCTACTCACTGTGCCATCTAGATGTCCCTGAAGGAAGAGTTCTTACCTTGTTTGGGCCATGGACCCCTTGGGCCATCTGGTGAAGCCTATGGACCCCTTCTCAGAATCATGATTTTAGATGCATAAAATAAAATACATAGAATTAGGAAGAGCATTGATTATATTGAAATGAAGATATAATTTTTCCATCCAAATTCATGGACTCCCCTGAAATCTATCCATAGACCCCAGGTTAAGAGGTCCTGTACTAGAGGATCTAGACTAAATTTGGATTAGAGCTCTAACATCCTGTGTTCTAAAGGCCCTCCCAGCACTGACATTCTGTGTTCTAAAGGCCCTCCCAGCTCTGACATCCTGTGTTCTAAGGACCCTCCCAGTTCTTACATCTGGGTTCTAAGGGCCCTCCCAGCTCTGACATCCTGAGTTCTAAGGGCCCTCCCAGCTCCAACATTTGTTCTAAGGGGCCTTCCACCTCCAGCACACGAGACTCTAAGTATTCATACAGTATACACACAGCCCAAGGGTCGAATCCTTGTAGCTTTCAGTTCTAAGAAACTCTGAAGCATGGCTGTGCCCCAGTCTGGCTCCTTGCCTTTATGTGAGTCATTTTTCCTCCTTGGGCCTCAATTTTCTCATCTGTAAATTAGGGATATTAAAAAACCCTGACCTTCCTTTTCCATCATCATTACATATATTTCTTTAACAGAAAAGGCATAAATTTTTTTCCAAACTGAATTGATTTGAGGAACCAGTGCAATGGGAGGCTGTCTGGAAGATCTAACTCCATTGTCTAAGTCTGATTTGGACACAGGATACCTGGGTTCAAACTGCTGACTCTGACACTTACTAACCTTGTTACATTGGGTAAGTCATTTCCCTTCTCCTGGCTTCTGTTTCTTCACCTACAAAATGAGGGGGTTGGATGAGATGATTTGGAAAGTCCCTTCTAATCATCCATTTCCATTCTTAGTTTGGATGTGATTTCTACATGGACAGAGGCTCAGCCCTGGACCATCCTCCTCAGGCCTCTATTCTCAGTTGTTCCCCTTTCTGTCCACACTTAGCAGGCTGCATGTAAACTTAGTCCCCACCAGAATGGGTAAAGAAAGCCTTTTGTAATGCAGTGACTTGGGCTAGAAGCTGGGCCTGGGAAATCAGTGGGCTCCCAGAATCCCTTCTGATCTATCTAGGTGAGGTAGCAGGGCTGAGATCCGGGGCCTTCCCTGGGAAGGTGTCCCTGAAGGATTCCTGGGACCATTCTTCTCACCCCATCAGAGTAGTATGACGGTAAAAATAAAAGTAACAAAGCCAAACAAAAAAACCCCCAAATCCAAACCCTGACGATGAAGTCAGAAAACTTGGGTTCAAATCACGACTTTCTCACGAACTCTGTGACAAATTGCTCCCCTTTCCTGAAACTCAGTTTTCTCATCTGTCAGATGGGGATAATGATATTAGCTGGTATTCTTAGAGCCCTTGAAGATTTTTGTTAAACATTTTTTATTTGATCCTCACAACCATGATTGGAGATGAGTATTATTACCCTCCTCATTTGAGAGTTCAGGAAAATGGTCAGAGAGGTGGAGAGACTTGGCCAGGCTCACACGGCTAGTGTCTGAAGCAGCATGCAGACTCAGGCCTTCAAGTCTGATCGTTCTTGTACTAGGCACCTCATAATGAGGAAAGAGCTTTATAAACTGTAGAGAGCTGTGGAAATGGGAATTAATTACAATAGTATTAGACAGGTTGGCTAGTCCAACCACCAAAGCACTTAAG